>NW_010253177.1:17669-18337 GCF_000690775.1 Eurypyga helias | reverse complement strand
ACAGGGGAGCAGAAGAAGCCCACCACAATGTGCCGGGCGTCGAGCTGGGAGAAGGTGGGTGCTCCTGGCTCCTGCCACCCTTGAGGGACCCGGGGATGGGAAGAGTGACTGAGCTGGTCTGGAGAGCAAACACCAAGCTGTTGGCAGCTCAAATGGACATTGCCACGGGCAGAATAGATGCTGTGGGGGGAAATGCACGTCAAGGGAGAAACATGGTGCTCTGTGTTAAAGAGTGCTTGGGTGCCCTCACTGTAAGATGAGTACTGTGCAGGTGTGGACGTGCCACCCATTTCACGCAGAGACCATGTCGTTGCCTTGCTGCCACCCACACACGCAATCAGGATACGTTCAATCATGTGCTGGCTTGAACCAGACAGAAATTTTGGCTCAAAACCTTCACTAGGAGGTGGTTGGTGCCAGTCAGTGGCATCCCTGGGAGGCTGCAAGGCTCCAGCACACTGCAGGGCAGGGCAGCCTGCAACAGGTCTGCAGGCCCATCACCATGGCTGGTTGTATGTGTTTTGCAGAGAAGCCTGCAGAACAGAGAAGATCCCCAAGCAGTAGGACTTCCCCAGGCACTGTCCTCCAAGAAGTCAGCCTCGCAGAAATGGTGAGTTGGCGGAGGTAGCCAGATGTCCTCAGGCCTTCTCACCACTGTGGTCATCTGA
>NW_010253177.1:8727-17650 GCF_000690775.1 Eurypyga helias | reverse complement strand
AGTAGGAGGCACTTAGGGGGTGAAACAATTAACCAGGCTTGAGCAGTTTGACATGGCCAGAGCCAAGGAGGGTACTTGCCAAATGTCAGATGCACCCTCTCCGCCAAAATGGCCATTCACTGCAAGGAAAATATTTGGGTTTGGCACAGTCTCCAGCTGTAAGCATGCACATCTTTCTTTTCTCTCATTTATCCTCCATGACAACACATCCAGCAACCTTGAGTCCTCTGCCCATCGCTCTGGTTCCTCTCTCAGATGTCTTGCTGGGGAAAGCAGCATAGCTTATGCTGCATTACAGAGTCAGCTCTCCATTATCTGGGCAAGCAAGAAGCTGGAGAAAAGCTTGGAGAACATGTAAACTGTGGGAGTTGTGGGTACTGAGAACAAATACACCACAGCAGCTCTGCCCAAGAGCATTGCAGATGTGTCTCCATCTGCAACATAATGAATATTGGTATTTTCAGAGGGCCTGGTATTCGGTGGTTGCCGTTTTGTGCATTGATGCAAGCCTGTCATGTCTTTAAAACACAGAGTATGTGTCAGCCGAGGGATGCTGAGTGATATGGTGATATTGGGCACTGGGAGATGAGATTGCAGGACCTGGAGCCCTGCACCTGGTCGTGGGAACACAAGCCCACATACACACCCACAGAGATGCTTCTGTTTTGGCACTGTCTTAGGTTACCTGAACTCCACAGAACACTTGAAAGAGCAGGTGAAAAGGGGTTTGGTAAGGCTGCAGGCAGGCTGTGAAGATAATTAATAGGGATCGCAGGGAGGGTTGGTGACATCTCCAGGTGGGCAGGGGAAAGTCAAGTCAGAACACGTGGCGAGCCTTTCATGACAACAGGTGGAGATGTGTCCTGGCCTCAGAGCCAGGTACTCCACTGGAAATACACCCATCAAATCAGTGCGTGCCAGGAGCTTGCATGAATAGAGTCTGATTAGGGGGTCAGAATTTGCAGGGTCTTATGTTGGTTAAGCCACTGTATCTTGGCTTGAGAAGAGGCACAAGACCTCCTGGGCTACAAATCTATGCAGGCAGAAAATAAAGAGTACTGTAGATCCAACTAGAAAACATGAAGGGGAAATTTACTGGGAAAACCAACAAAAATGTGGTTGAGCTGTTGACTGGAATTGTATCAAATAGGGCACTTAGTTGTCTGCGTTCATCCAGGCTCTCCTTAGCCATGCACTGCCCGGAGCGCACAACAGAATGGCTCACGTGGACTTTCTCCCCCCTGCCACAGGCATCCCAGAGGATTGCCAACCAGCTGCATGGAACCATTGCCTTGGTGAGACCTGGCTCCAGACCCTGCCTCCTGGAAAAAAGTCCTTCGGGGACAGCAGTGTCCCCTCCGGCAAGGAAGACTCCTCTCCCACTGGAACGTGAGCACAGCCCCAGCCTTGAGGAGTTGAGTTACCTGCTTGTGGGTCGCGATGTTGGGCTGATCCATGGCCCATTGCAGCTGTCCCACTGGGCAGACAGTGATGAGATGGCTGGTATTCACTGTATCTGCCCACCTTGCTCTCCAGATTTCTTTCACAGCCTTTTTTTTTTTTGGGGGTGGGTGGGTGGTGGAGGGGAGGGTGGTCTTCCCAGTTTACACCAGCAAAAAAATGACTGGAATCCAGCCTGACAGATCAGCCTCTCATTACTCCAGGTTCATCAGACAGACCCATAAAGCAAACCGGGTGCCCCCACCTCCAGCCCGGAGGAGAAGGACATGCCTCCCGGGAGGCAGCCATCCCTGCTCCTCCTTATCTGTTCTAATGGGCTTTTCTGCCGGGCTTAGCACCTCCCCGGGGTTATCCCCCCCACTGATCTCAGAAGAGCAGAGGGCTGAGCAAAGCCAGTGAGTTCACCTGTAGGGACAGCGAGTTTCCCAGAATTGGAGTAGATCTGCTGAGCATTCCCGGGAAAAGCTCGCACACTCAGAAGCTGCCAAACAGCCAGTGATAGCAGGGACTTGGTTTGCAGGGCAGGTTCATGCACTGACCTCGTTGGCATGGCTGTAAAGATCTCCCACTGAAGGAAATTAGTGGAGGGTGGGCTGTTCTTCTGTCCTGGAGGTCTTCAGGCCCACCAAGGCATTAAGAAAGCCCAATGGGGGGTAGTTAGGGTGCTTCTGGCTGTAAGGCATGGTTTGACAAGGGACTTCTCAGCAGCACTGCTGATGTGAGCAGTCACTGTGTTCCCCCCTTCACTCAATCCCTGCCTGGAGCTGCTGTGGGACAGGAGAGCTCTGTTGGATGGTGGGATGGTGATGGTTTCCTGCAGTGTGTCAACACCCACTGCAGGCTGCCTGACCCCCGTGGCCACTGGGACCCTCCTCCCCAGCACAGCACCTGAAGGCACGCACAACGCACGGGCCAAGAGCTGCAACAGGGCACAGAAAGAGCAGGAGAGACCACGTACATCACGTGTAGGGGCTAGGGGATCATGTGAAAATTCTCTAATTAATGTGAATTTTTTTTCCTGCTTCTTTTAGTTATTTAACAGGAAGCACACCAGACTCCCCCAAGGTTACTCCATCCTATGAAACCCTAAAACTGACCACCCGGAGAGAGCAGCTCTGCCTCCTCCACAAGCACCTTTCCCTGCACCAGCTGGGGCTGGTAAGCAACTGTGCCTTAGCCGACCGGGATGGCAGCAGTTCCTCCAGCCATTTGCTCAGGGCCAAAGACCCCGATGGCAGGATGCAGCCACGTGATGGCTGGGAGGATCGGGCAGCCTTGCTGAAGCTCCCTGCTGCCATGGTGTACGTGAGGGATCAGCAGCTGGAGGAGAAGTTGCACCTCCTCAAGCACAGGGAGCGGCTGCAGCATTTCCTTATGCAGCAGTGCCAGCTAAGGCAGCGGGCAGATGGAGACTCAAAGCTTGTGCCTGAGGAGCGGCCCCTCTCCCCATGGCTGAGCATCACGCCAGGATGCAAGGAGGAAAGGTCCTTCCTAGAGGATGCTGCAAATGGGAAGGAAGAGAAGGAGCTTTGGCTGAGCCAGGACAGCTCCAAGTTCCGAGAAAAGGCAAAGGTGCCAAGGGATGATGGTGCAGATGTGCCGCTGGATCTGTCAGACTCTGGCCGTGGCAGGGAAGCAGGCTGGCAGAACCGCCGGGAGCCACGGGGGACCAGCAGCCCACGGCTGAGCCCCGGAGAGAGCCCGGCTGTGCCAGCAGCCCACAGCCCCTGCAGCAGAGCTGAGGCAGAGCAGGACTACTTGCGCTTCCCCTACCACTGGCCCAACACCACCAGGGCACTGCCTGGTGCTGCCAAGGAGGAGGAGGATGCAGCTGTGGTGAGTAAAGCTCATGTTGGCATCAGCTGTTGGCTTCTTTCCCTCCCCAGGGTGTCCGGCACTGGTGCCAGCACCATTATGACCACCGTTAATGAATGGCTTTGCTGAGCCAACAGGAACATATTTGCACATGGCAGAGCCACCTCTCAGCTCTGGCTCTTGTTCCCCACATCCCCTCCCCTCTGGTGCCCGAGGGGTTTCCATTCACGTCCCAGGACAGGCATAGCCTGTGCCCCCTCCCATCGGTTGGTGCTGGGCTCCCAGCACATAGACACACCTCTGAGATGCTGGTCCCCACAGGTGTCACAGTCATTGCGTAGGGGCTGGGGACGGCCCTTTCCTCCGGCCTGGTGATAACAACATTTTTGCTCCCTGTATCCTACAGCTCTCACTTTCACAGGCACATCTGAAAAATAACTCCACGCCAAGCAACCCAGAGGCCCTTCCAGAGACTGGGGTGAGACTGGCTGCCAGTGGACTGAAGGGAGAAGCAGGTAAAAAGCCCCAGGCAAGCATGACATTTGAGAAGGCAAGAGCAGAAGGTACATTTTGGTGAAGGTATCTCACACCAGCAGCTCTCTGGGCTGGGCTTTGCATGCACCTGCAATCCCTGCTGACCACAGCAGCTAACCAGCATAGGACACCCTTTCAGGGACATGGGTGCTCCTGGCTCCCAGATCTTTTGGGCCATCAGGGGAACTTTGGGTTTCACATTTCCAATCTTGACTGTTCAATTTTCAACCCTCAGGATGCCCCAAATTCAGACTCAGTATATCTATAGGGAAAAAATAACCCTGGCTGTTCTGGAGAAAATCCCAGTACCTCTGCCCAGCACAGACCCAGAGCCACCCATGGGGGGGCCCTTGCACACCATGCAGAGCCCCCTGCACTCAGCTGCTGGTTGGCATTGAGTCCTCCAGGAGCTAAAGAAATCAGTGTAGCACCGACACATTGGCAAGACCTGGAAAAAATATCCCTGTCTGTTCCCCCTTGCTCCAAAGCATGCCCTGTGCTGGCACTGCACGTCTGGACTCAGCGCAGAGCGACGGCTGCAAGTACCTGCAGCAGATAGGACAGGATGCTGTCCTCCCTTTCTCTGCTCCATCCCCTGTAAGAGTTCTTTCCATTCCGAAAAGCAGGAGTCCCCTTAGTCTGGGGAGACGTGGTGCTTTCTCCCTGCCTGACTGCTGTGGGACGTGGGTGCCCGGTTTGCCTGGGTGGGTAGGAGGCAACAGCCATGGGGAGCAGAGCAGGAAGCACGTCTGCTGAGAGCTGCTCAGTACCAGCCTTACTGGCTCGGCCAGAAAGTTGAGCTCTCCCGGATTAGTTGGTCTGAGCATGTCAGAGCGGTTTGGGAACAGTCTCTGGAGCAGGATTTTGCACAGTGGCAAAAAAAAAAAAAAAAAGAGGGGGACTCCTCTGTGATTTACATGCTAAGGAGATAGCATCATAGCAGAAGAATTTCAGTTGATTACATTATGGGTGTGGGAACACAAGACTTTCTTCAGTTCTCACCTTAAGGTTAACACAAAGCCCAGGAAACAATACACAAATACTTCTGCACTTTCTAGTGAACCTTCACCTGCAGAAGGATGAAGTTGAAGAAAGGATCAGGCTCCAGGAGTGCCTGAGAGCAGCACCGTCTGCTCTCCCACCTGGCCAGGGGCAGCAAGGGAGGCTGCCCTGCCGACAGTCCCATCCCGGCTAGACCCAAGTCAGGGTATGGAGGTCCTGGGATGCTCCTGTCCTTGGCAGAGCACAGAGCTTGCTCCCCAGCCCTTTCTGCCCCTCCACAGCCAGCATGGCTGTGCACTATGGGTGCAGACAGAGTGATGCCATCGCCGGCAAGGCTCAGTCCCTGGTCCGGGCAGCTGCGCTCTATGTAAAGGTTGGGTGCGTGTCTGGTGCACGCAGGTACATGTCTGGGGTTGTGTAGCCTCAGAGCCTGCGTGCAGCAAAATCCTTTTGCTGGGCAGGGCAGCAGTTCCCCTGCCTTTCCTTCCTCTGTTTCTCGGCACACGTTCCCAGCCGAGAGCCACTGACCGGAGCCAACAGCAAACTTGAGGGTTGTCCATTTGGGCCTCTTTACCCAGACACATTTCCTCTCACTTGGGTCTCAAACCGGAAGGCAGAGTCTGGGTATTTAAATATTCCTCAGCTTCCCAATCTGCAGGTGCCCAGGGACTTCGGGGCAGCACTTGCAGCCTTGGGTAGCAAAGTCCTACGGATACAGTTTTACTGGGAGCAGGTTCCCCAACAGAGTCCTGTTGGATCTCCCATAAACATTTATTTCAAGCCATGTAGCTCAAGAGTGCCTCTGCTTTGCAACACAGCTCATTGCTGAGTCTGTTTTCTGCCTTGATGGCTCTCAGAGCCTGGTCCAGTGGCTTTGCATCTGCTTGGGAGCTTGTTGGGCCTCCCACAAACAAAAAATCCTCTTCCCTGTGTGTTTCCTTAGATGATGATGATGCTGAGTCTGGGATGCAGGAATCTGATGAGCCAGACACAACAGACAGTGAGGTATGTTTGCTCTCCTCAGCCATTAGCTTAGGCTGTTGGGTCCAAGAGGTGTAAGATGGGTTGTTCCCTGCTGAGCTTGCACCGGAGGTGATGGCTCTTCCCGCACAAAGTGCCAAACCCCATTCCCACAGTTACCCAACTTGTTGCTGAGGGATAGATATCACGCTTTCCAGCTAGACAAGAGGGTTTCTGAAGAGCAGCATTTGTCACCACTCCATAGCAATGGTCACTAGGGTCCCCAGCAATGCTGACAGGCCATCAGCTCTCTGGGAAAGTGGGATAATTTGTAGACTGACTGCTCTTCTTGTTGGTGTAGGGGGCCACCCCATATGAAGATGATATCCTACAAGAAGCCCAGGCTGATGGGAAATATTTTTTCACCAAAGATAAAGCTCATGTGCTGCAGAAGAAGAGAAAAAGAGGACAGGATCCCTGGACAAAAGGTAGGGAGAAGGAGTTCCTTGTGTCCTCAGCTCAGGGCTGCAGCTTCTGCTGCTTCCCAAGGCATTCCTGTGAGAAATACCTGAGGGCACCCAGACGCCTTCCCTGCAGCAGAGGGGAGGGTGCTGCTCTGACGAGTGCATGCCACGCTGCAAACAAACGTTTGCCCAAGGTGATACAGTGGAGTCTTTCATTTCCCTGTGATTAGACAGGCTGGGCCATGTTTTGACAATGGCTGTATGTCCATCCAGAGGAGCCCATGCTAATGGTTAGCCAGGAGAGCCTGGGCAGGGTGCCCAGGAGAGCACTCCCCAGCACCTAAGCTAACAGGGCTAAGTCCCACGTGTTTGCTTAGCTGATCGGGGAGGTGGTGATTGGAGAAGGCCAAATTCCCAGGGGTGAGTTATTGGCATTCAGAGAAAGGTTTCTGCCTCCTCTGTTGATCTTCCAGTATGGCTGCAGAGGTTTCCCTGCTGACAGAGGAATGTGTTTTACCTGTGTTTCCTACAGGTGAATACGCAGCAAACTGCTCCTGATAAGGGTACGGGTAAGACAGGGCACCTGTCAAGCCTCAAAAAGTGCTCTGTCAGAAATAATCCACTACTAATCCCCTTTCTACAGTTGGTAAAGACAGGGAAGTGTTGACCCAATTATACATGTAGAGAGGGTTGTTGCTTAAGCGTGAAGGGAGCCTGTTTAACAGGCAAGCACTGCCCCTTGCTCTGTACCTGGGGGCTGAATGTGACTGCTTGCTCAGGGGACACCGCCTCACCTGAGTGAGAAGAGGATTTGCCCTACAAAACCAGTTACTTGGAGCAAGAGGGAGGAAGCTGCCCTGTGGTCCCCCATGGCAGATACCACCTGGCCCTCCAGGACTGGATGGGGATGTCCCGAGAGAGGGCTGGACGAGATTGTGGCAGGAATGGGGTGATGGAGGGGCATAATCCCTTTCTTGGCATGTGGTGTGTGCCATGTATCACACTGGAAGGGGGAGAAATCCAAGAAAAGCATCCCGCTGGTCTGGGTACCCTCTCAGGTACACTCCTGCACTAGGACAGTTCTCTGCCTGTTTTTGCTTCACATGCTGTTGCTGTTTCCAGGCTCTCAACAGCCTCCTCCAGGTACATCTCAGGTGTGGGAGGGGTTTCTCTTCATCTTTCCTTTGCTGAGTTTTGCTTCCTCCTGTGCTGTCCCTATTCTGGCACAAGGCTACGCTGACCTCATATATGTAAATCCATTGTTCGGTGGTTAACTGCTGTGGTCATCTTGTTCATTACAGGAGCAAAGAAGCCCATGAGAGGGAGAAAGAAAGTCAAAGTGGAGCAGTGCTCAGTGGGGGTCACGCAGGAACCAGAGAATCACAGAACTGCAGAATCGCAGAATCACTAAGGTTGGAAAAGACCTATAATATCATCCAGTCCAACCATCAACCCAACTCTACCATACTCACTAGATGATGTGCTCAAGAGCCATGTCTACACATTCCTTGAACACCTCCAGGGCTGGTGACTCCACCACTTCCCTGGGCAGCCTGTTCCAATGCCTGGCCACTCTTTCAGTGAAGAAGCTTTTCCTAATATCTAATCTAAACCTCCCCTGATGCAACTTGAGGCCATTTCCTCTTGTCCTATCACCAGTTACCTGGGAGAAGAGACCAGCACCTGCCTCCCTACAACCAGGGGGCTGTAGGGAGTGATCAGGTTTCCCCTCATCCTCCTCTTCTTTAGGCTAAACAACCCCAGCTCCCTCAGCCACTCCTCATCAGACTTGTTCTCCAGACCCTTCACCAACTTTGCTGCCCTTCTCTGGACATGCTCCAGCTTCTCTATGTCCTTCTTGGAGTGAGGGGCCCAAAACTGAACACAGTACTCCAGGTGTGGCCTCACCGCTGCTGAGTATAAGGGCACAATCACTGCCCTGCTCCTGCTGACCACGCTGTTCCTGATACAGGCCAGGATGCCATTGGCTTTCTTGGCCACCTGGGCACACCCTGACTCATATTTAGCCAGCTGTCAACCAACACCACTAGGTCCTTTTCTGCCTGACAGCTTTCCAGCCACTCTTCCCCAAGCCTGTAGCACTGCCAGGGGTTGTTGTGATCTAAGTGCAGGACCCAACACTTGGCCTTGTTGAACCTCATCCAATTGATGTCAGCCCATTGATCCAGCCTGTCCAAGTCCCTCACCAGGGCTCTCCTACCCTCGAGCAGATCAACACTTCCACCCAACTTAGTGTCATCTGCAAACTGACTGAGGGAGCACTCAATCCCCTCATCCAGATCATTGATAAATATGTGAAATGAGAGCCCTGGGGTACACCACTTGTGACTGTATGCCAACCAGACTTCACTCCATTTGCCACAACTCTCTGTGCTCTGCCCTCCGGCCAGTTTTTAAACCCACAAAGTGTACACCTGTCTAAGCCATGAGCCACCAGCTTCTTTAGGAGATGCTGTGGGAGACCGTGTCAAAGGCTTTACTAAAGTCCGGGTAGACAACAGCCACAGCCTTCCCCTCACTGACCAGGCTGGTCACCCGCTCAGAGAAGGAGATCCGGGTGACCTGTCCTTCATGAACCCATGCTGGCTGGTCCCGATCCCCTGGCTGTCTTGCACCTGCCGTGTGAGCTCACTCAAGATGAACTGCTCCATAATCTTCCCCAGTAC
>NW_010253177.1:6240-8641 GCF_000690775.1 Eurypyga helias | reverse complement strand
CCAGGGTTGCTGGTAAATGATGTAGAACAGCTTGGCAAGCTCCTTGGCCAACTCCCTCAGTACCCTCAGATGAATCGTGTCTGGCCTCATGGATTTATGAGTGTCCAGGTGGCAGAGCAGGTGATTCTGAACTACAGCTCCGCTTCCCACAACAATACCTCCGAGGAGAGCTAACAGCAGAGCAGGATGAGAAGTGACACAGACACTGCAGACCAAAGGAGAGGGCTCAGAGACCTCAGCATCCCACCCGTGCTGGGAGAGTGACTCCTCCTGCCATGCTGGGCCGGGCAGTGGGGAATTCATATGGACTCATTAATGAGCAAGCACCCTGAAAAACCCCACACAGTGCTCCTGGAGACACCAAGCAAAGAAAAGATGTGCAGATGATACCTGGAGCAGCCAGCTCACTGCTGGTGGAGGAACACATTCGGTTAACACCAGCCCTGCACCGGAGCTGACCCTCCGACTGGTGCTAGGAAGAGGAGATACCCTCTTTCCATCGCTCATCCTGGATCAGGACCATGTTCTTCCCTGGGATTTCATGTAAGGAGAACGGACTACACAGACCCTCTCCTCATGCACGATGGCCGGGTGGCTGGCCAAAGGGTGGTGACAAGCTGAGCACCGCAGGGTCCCATGTGCAAACCCGCATTGATTAAACCCCTCCCCAGGTTTCATACAGGTGTGGATCTTGTTTGACCTGGAGAAAGCCCGTGGTTTTCTTTTCTAGTTAAGTGAGGAGCAAGTACGTGGGCAGGCAAGAGGGACACATCCATGGAGAGGGCAGGGGGGAGAGCATGGGAAGGGAGGGCTTGTGTGTTCCCTCTCCCCAAGGTGTCCTGCATTCCTGGAAAAAGGCAGGTGTGGGAGACCCAGCTGTGGCTCACAGCAGAGCATCAGCTCAGCAGGTCACACTGACCTTGGCAGGATTGCTGGGTGCTTGTTTTCACATTGACAAACTGTTCTTACACAATTTTTTCGGATGTGTCAAGCATGGACATGTTTTCCTTCAGCAACTAGTGGCCAGGCTCTCTAACCAGGGATGGTCAGAGAAGGGCTGCAGTGAGCATCCCTGCAGCCACGACATTGCACCAGGAGCCAGGCTGGGTTGTTGCTAGCGCAGAGAACTGGGTCAAAATGGAGAGAGACCAGAGAAGTGCCATGGACGGTACCTGTCCTGTCTGGTGCAGCACCATTTCCTTTGCCCACAGTTATTTCTTTTTAAACATGGGTTTGTTTGCCCATTCACAAGAACAAAGGGGGCTGGGAGGTCCCAGAGGGCCACTTGTTGCCAGAATATTTCAAAGCAGCTAAACTTCCCAGCTGAAAAATTATTTAGACGGTTCTCATCTTCCTGCCATCTCCGCAGTTTTGCAGAGCTAGTTTGGTCCCTGGGATGCTCCGGGGTACCTGCATTAGCGGCACGCTGGCTGCGGAAGCCCAGCCTCCAAATAACCCTCAGCAGAGCAGCAGGGCAGGATGGGGTGGACTTGCATAGAGCACATGGATTGACGTGCTCCCACCTTCGCTGTGTCCCAGGTGGACTCTATCCCTTTGCCAGAAATCACACCCCTAGCTGATGGGTTTTTCTTCTGCACATTCAATCACACCTCTCAGCAGCTTCTGCTTAACACCAGAAACACCAGACCCCATAATACAGAGCAAGGCTTGGCAGGCTAGAGATACAGCAAGAACTTTCACCTCGCTTGCACAGCTGTGGGAACCACTTCCCCCCCGAAAAAGCCATCAGCAGAGGCTGTGCTTGGCATGAGAAGCTCCTTTGGGCTCAACCCTTCAGTTGTGTTCTGTGCTGAGGAGCAAAGACCCAGCTTGTGAGTTATCCACTGACAGTGGGTATTCTGGGAATCAGTAGCTTGGAGGTCTGTGCTCCGAAATGCTTGAGACATCCAAGTTATAAAGTGGTAATGAGGGAATTTATAATTATAAAGAGAAAACGGCACCTCCGTCCCCAGCAGGAGCTGCGTTGGCAATGTTCCGTGTCTGCAGGCTCCAGACAGCAGAGGAGGGAGCCTGGGGGTCTCCTGGCACAACCACCTGATGGGCAAACCCCAGCTTACACAGCACCTTCTCCTGGGGACCAGCTGAGGCCAGGTAATATCCATCTCCCGTGTTGCTGTAATGCGGACACAGCACAAGGATGGGACGGGAAGCCGGGGGGGTGCAAGGTTGTGGGGCTGACTCATCCCAGCTCAAAGCGTTCATGGGATCATGGGCATGGAAAATGGATCAGGGCTACGACTCATGCCTTCCCCTTTCAATCCCGGGCAGCCAGCACTGCATCCATCCCTTGCTCAGACTGACTTGCAGGGGGCAGCAATACCCAGAGCAGAACTGAACACGCACAGTGAACTGGATAAATCTTTTAAAAACACTCCATCGG
>NW_010253177.1:5524-6209 GCF_000690775.1 Eurypyga helias | reverse complement strand
GGGGGGTCGGGAAATGGAAATGTAATCCTGCGAAGAGGCCCCTCAGACTGCAGGGGGACTGTCTGGGACCAGAACTGAAGAACGGAGGGAACTTTTATGCAACGATAAAATAATCCCCTCCCTGTGACGAACACTTGATAAGCAAAATGTGCAGGTGTCCTGCCAAAAATAATGAACTCCTCAATTTCCTTTTTTCCTACAAAGAAATTTTTTTTTTTCCCATTGCACAAGACCACAGCAGATTTCACCTTCATTTTTTGGACTTTTATTTTCTTTTATGTTGCTTCTTGCCTTTTTCCAACAGCATTTTAAGCCAATGCCCCATTTCTGTGTGCAGGATGTGTTTGAGGGGCTGGCAGGGACACGTATTTCATAGTTAGGGCAATGCCATTATTATAAAAAAATAGTTTTGTTAGCTCTGAGCAAAGTGCTCCTCTGAAGTGAAATAAACTTTCTACATTTGACCCAGCCCTGGAAACTCTGCTCCTACCCAGCCCCTGACTTGCTGTTATCCACCCCACCACACTGCAGAAACACATATAGTTGCTGAAGTCCACTAATTCTTGTATTTATGCCTGTCAGTCTCTTGTTCAAATCATTCTGGACAAATAAATGCACGTATTGATTTGGTCATATGCAGGCAGCCTCGACTCAACTATGCTGCTGTATGGAAGAAATCTGAGAC
>NW_010253177.1:0-5493 GCF_000690775.1 Eurypyga helias | reverse complement strand
CAAGTAATGCCGCAGCTTCCCAGGGGTTTTCTGTAGGCAGGTTCAGTTCTGCTCAAGGTAACATGTTTGCAGGAATGAACTGGGCAGCGTTCAGTCCCACGGGCTGGTCCTGCCTTCCCTGAGAACAGTGCAGCCCTCAGGAACTTCACTGGAGTTTGGCTGATGACTCCAAGGGTTATCTGTGTACCAGACCCAATCTATGCTTTTTACAGCATTAACACATCTTTGTTGCCACATTTCCATTCAGCACAAGGACTGCTTTACACAATGATCTCCCAAAACCCACTGAAATTACCCTTAGAGCACATGATTTACGACCCACACAGCAATAAAGCAGAAGAGAAGCTGTCCCGTGAACGCAGCAGTCCTTCTGGGAGACTGGCAGCTCCTGTTTGTTTTGTTCAGACAAATTATAGCTCTGATGTCATCAATGACGCAATGTAGGTAGGATGCCTGGGCCAGTGAACTGGTTTCCCAGAGGAACGGGTTCAGAGCACAGCTTGAGTTCACTCTGGGCAGGGATTGGATTTGAAATTGCACACAAATCTGAAAGTGCAGTGGTGTAAGCATTTCTCTTCACTTTTATTCCATCCCAAATAGCAAGGACTTGTTCCCTTATTGGCCATCATGCAACATAATTCCTGTAACTGACCATCAAAACACTTTTGCTTCCTGATCCTTAAACATCTGTGTATGCTGAATCATTCTCACAGCACAGATCGCTGCTCTCAGCTCACAGACCCCCCCTGGTCCTCCCTGGGCATCAGCCTCCCACTAAACCAAGCAGTAAATTGATATTTCCAGCTACTGTCCAGACCTGATTTGTAAGATTTCATACGAAATAAGTTTGTGCAAGTTTAGCCATGAGTATAAATCTCCATCTCAGGGAAAAAAACCCACCACCACTGCACAAAGGTTCCTCTGTTGCATGTGTAACGGAGACAGTGCTGTGCAGGAAAAGTAGAAGGGCAAATGAGCTTGAAGCAAAAGGGAACTGTGCTGGAGAGGCAGCTGGCTGCAATGCAGGAACCAAAAGCACCAAAAATAGAGAAATGCACATCAGATTCTTCCCCCTTACAATATTTTGCAGTGGTATTGCCTCTACAGCAGTAGATATTTTGAAGGTGGCTTAATTCATACCCTTTTCATAAGACTGAGCACTGAGCACTCTGTCATGAAATGCTTTTAACCGAGATCTGACCAGTAAGTAATGCCCATTTATAGTGCTGTCTTTGGAAACACAGTGTAAGTAATGCCCATTTATAGTGCTGGCTTTGGAAACACAGCTTCACTCTTCAGTTCACCATAGGAAAACTCATTCCAGGCATTACTGAAGTCTTGCTTAAGTCCTGTTTTGGGGATCTAAGCGGGCTGGGCATTTTGTGTAGGTCCTTCCCAAGGTCAGATGCATCCTGCATGTGTGAAAAAGGCATCAGCGCAGCCAGGCAGCCTCACGTGCAGCTCTGCAGAGGGCAGCTGAGCGCTTGGAAGGGGCAGGGACAGCTCGGGTGTTCAGAAGAGAGCACAAGAGCAAGACTACACTTTTGAAAGGAGGCTGTGAAGTCGTGGATAGGTTTAGCAAGTCCAGCATGCAGTGGAAGGGAGAGATTTGGGGTGTTTCTTTGCTCCTTTATCTCAAGCTAAGTTTATTATAAGAATTTTTGAGCCAAAGTGCATGTTTTTCCCTCATCTCTTGGCCATCATGGCTTTCTGCTCTGCCTTGGACATTGTTATCAACCCTTTGCGAGTTCCCCAGCTCTGGCAGACCTGTGCTGCACACACCACTGAACTTGCTAAGATGTGCTGATCTCCAGTGGGACCTCTCCAGAAAACACATTTTACAAGATCCTCCCATGAAAATTATTGATCTGTTAATAATGACATGTCGTGCAGCGCCACGCGGTTCAGGGGAGAGGGTTTGATTCATTCATTCACAAATCCTTACATAAGCACCACATATATTTTTCATGATGTGAACACACGGCCCTCCCAAGTGCAGAACTATATGATTAAATCAATCAGATCCATGTTTTTTAAGCGCTTTGTGTCACGCTGGAGAGCCTGAGTCATTTTCCAAGGCACACAGTTATCAGCACAGCAGTCTGGTGGCAACGTTTGGCTCCTGGGGCTCAGTGTTTTATTTTGCTGTCACTGGAAATCTGCAGCAAGAGGGTTGTGTCATCCAGCTCTGGGGAATCTGGGTGACATGCCACTCCACTCCAGCAGCAGCCAAGAAAAACCAGGACCCCCAACTGGAGCCGACTGGAAACAGATGAAAACCATTGCAGGTCATGGGGCCATCAGCCTAAGTCAAACCTGGCTCACAGATTTGGGATGCAGGAGGAGAGCCATGGGAGATGGATGTGCCAGTGGAGAGCAGGAGTGGTCCAACATGTGAATGCGGTTAGGAAGGGTTCCGTAATTCCTGACATACATGACACATGTAGGGAACGGTAACTCCAGGCACTTTCTGAGACATACTAAATGGGAGGGGGAGGCCGTGCTCAGGAGGATGTATAGTCACAAAAATGCAGTGGCTGGCCTTTAGATGGATGCGATGAGTGTGAAGCCTAGCTCCAAAGGGCGCTGGTCCCCCTGGGTGTGCTGATTTAAGGAGAGGATTTAACAGAGGTGAACTGTGACAGGATCCTTGGGACAAGGACCTTAGATTAAAGCCTGGTCAGGAAAGAGGGGATGATAAGCTCTAGATGCACATTGTACTTACTCATCCTCCTCCCACACTTCCAGAGACCACCCTGGTCTTCCATGAGGCCTCTTGGATCCTCATCCACACCTGGCTTAGGCTGGAAAAATGCATACAGAAATTTCTGGTGTCTTATCATAATACTAGCTGTTCTTCCAACTGGAAGGCTGTTCCTGGTTCCCAGCCTAAATTTATTCATGACCTGTTTATCTTTGCCTGCTTTTGGGCCATGATTTTGCAAAAAATATAACACCCAGCCCACATATGTACTTTAAAATGCTGTCTCATATCAGATGCTTAGACCAAATCCTGCAATTCTTGCCTGTAGAAAAGTCCTGGTGACTTTGGCAGGTCTATTCCCCACATAATGTTGGAAAAAGGGCTTGCAGGCTTGGCCTGCTCCACACCAGCTCCTTATTCCAGCATCCCCTGACTGCTCAGGTGTATCCACACAGCCCAAGGCTTCCTTTAAGATAAAGCAGGAGCTCCAGGAGCAAAATGAGCAGGAGTTAAGGACTGGAGATTCAAGGCAACACTTTATATTCATGCAATAACGCTCCTGTAAATGCAAAACTACCTGCCTGCCTGTTTGTTCAGGGGTTTTGCAGAAATGAAGGTTGGAGCATGCTTCAGCCCAGAACTTTAAGCTGCTGTGTGGCAACACCACAATGAGTCCAGCCTTTCTCCAAAACAGCATCCCTGTGTATGAATTAGGAGCACCTCCCATCAAACTGGAGCTCAGGCTCCCTCCATCCCCTCGCTGCAGCAATTCCCTCGTTGAACAGGGAGCAAAGGTTGCTCAGGGTTGTACCCAGTCACTGCTATTTGTGGAAATTATGCTGATGTGCTGCCCATCTGTTTTAGCAGCGGATTCCTTGAAACGCAGCAACGTGCCCTCTGTCCTCATACACTGCGGGCTCGTTCGCTTGTCAGATGTAGATGAAGGCTCCCCAGCATTCGAAGCAGCAACATTCAAACCACTAAATTCAGCTTTGAAGTCAGCAACCCACTAAGCTATGGAGGCTGGCTTCTTTCTGCTTCATCCTGCGCTGACTCAGTGGGATGATTTACATCCTACAGCTGTTTTTACAAGGAAAGAATGAAAGAAAAACATTTATTTTTTAAAATCCAATCTTGGGTTCTAGAGAATTGTTTGCAGCAAGCCTAGCTAGGTTCCCATGCTCATTTATCCCTTGGCTTATTTGATGAGCTTGCCAGCAGGAAGGATTTTAATTCCTTTTTATCCCAAATTATTTTTTCTGCAGCTGTGATATGAGATGATTCTGCCAAATAATTTAGGCTCAAAATCTGACCTATATTGAATAGCATAAGATGCTGAGGATGTTCTTGGGATTTTAAGGGGACAGTTTATATTTCACTGTAGGCTTTTTAATGGAAGCCTACAAGAAAACACTCTCATGTTTCCTATCCTAATCCTATTATTATTATTAAATACTATGAATACTATATGACAAATGTTGATGTCCCACTTGCAACAGTATACAAAAAAGGATCTTATGCAACAGCTATATGAAAAGACGTGGAACTTGTATGCGTTTTATAGGACAGTTTCAAAATCTATCTTTAATTCAGTGCCCATATTTCAGGTCATATCATCAGACATCAGTTTGATTGCTCATGTAAACTGCAAACAATATTGAGAGTTGTAATTTAGTTTCTGTAAATGTATTTGGCAAAAGCAGTTACCATTCTGAGGGTCCAGTGTTGCAAATACCAGCTTAACTGTAAATATCTCATTAGTCCCTTGTTCATGGCAAATTTGGTCTGATACGTCCATGGGCAAAATCCCGCTCAGGAGCACAAGACGCTCCAGAGCACACGAGGTGGAAAGAACAGGGTTTTGCAAGGGCCATCTCGGTTTCAGGAGAACACAGGGACCACCAGCACCCACACCCTGAAGTTCACAGTGCCCAGCAAAGCTCCCAAACCTCCTCTGCCGGGCCCAGTGGCACGGACATCATCAGTGCCTATCAACATCCTCCACAGATGGTGGAAAGGGCAGAGCTTTCTTACTTGGCAAGCAGTCAGAGCATCATCCTGGGATGTGGCAGACATCGGTTCAAGTGCCTAAGGGGTATGTTTATTCCATGCAGTATAAACACACCACTCCGGGAAGTGGCGTGCTGTGCAGAAATGCCTTGAGTCACTTTATGGAGATAAATACTAAGTTTATGCTCTCCCAGATCCGGGTCTGCCTTGCCCATATACGGCCCACGATCAGCGCTACCTCGGCTTTGCTTCAGGAGCCGGGAGGCGTAGGGATTCATTCCTCTCCGTGGGTTCCGAGGGCTGCTGGTAAGTCTCAGGGTACCCATGCCATGCACAGGGACCCGCACCCTTGGGGCCAGCGGGTTGGGGTCCATCCCAGCCCCACAAGTCGGGGGCTGGGTCCCAGGGCTGCTAGGTTAGAGCAAGAGGAGCAACCTCTTCCATCTGCTTTTGTAGGAGTGGTGTGATGCACAATCCGCCTGCCCATGGGTTTAGGAGATGTGTCCTCCCTGTCCGCAGGAAGGCTGGGACACCTTGGGAAGGGGCAGCTGCCAGAGTCACAGCGGGGTTGGGTGAGGAGAAGTTTTTAAAAAATTATACACAGGGACACGGTGGGTGTTTGCGTGGGGTCACGGTGGGTGGTTCCGTGGGGTCACAGTGGGTGGTTGCGTGGGGTCACCGTGGGTGTCTGTGTGGGGTCACGGTAGGCTTGTGGCTGGGGTAGGAGCATACCTGAGGGAGAAGGGGGCTGCCTGCGTGACGGCCCCGGGGAGAGGGCC
>NW_010253176.1:0-2460 GCF_000690775.1 Eurypyga helias | reverse complement strand
AAATTGGGATGAATTTAATACAGTAGATGAGTTCCATTTGCTAAACAACCTATGATAGAATCATAGAATGGTTTGGGTTGGAAGGGACCTTAAAGATCATCTAGTTCCAACCCCCCTGCCATGGGCAGGGACACCTTCCACTAGACCAGGTTGCTCCAAGCCTCATCCAGCCTGGCCTTGAACACTTCCAGGGATGGGGCATCCACAACATCTCTGGGCAACCTGTTCCAGTGCCTCACCACCCTCTCTGTGAAGAATTTCTTCCTGGTATCTAATCTAAACCTCCCTGATTTCAATTTATACCCATTACCCCTTGTCCTATCACTACAGGCTCTTGTAAAAAGTCCTCTCCCAGCACCCTTGTAGCCCCTTCAGATACTGGAAAGCTGCAATGAGGTTTCCTCGGAGCCTCCTCTTCTCCAGGCTAAACAAGCCCAATTCTTGCAGCCTTTCGTCATAGGAGAGGTGCTCTGACGTTGAATGTAATTATGGGCAGTGTTTGTTGCCATATATGATCTAGAGTCTGTTAAAGCTGAGCCATTGGTCTATAGATTTTTCTCTTTTTTTGCAACGTGCTCACATCTGTGAGAAATTACATTAAAAATAAATGGCTCTTGAGAAAACAGCGACACCGATCTTCCTTGGAATTGGCATTGCGTTAAACCTGGCACCTTCCACTAGGACTAGTTCCTAGGTTTAGTTCTGGTTTGCTATTTGAAGAGGAGTCGCAGCAGGCCCAGACTTTCCATCTCCTACGCAGAAAAGTAAGCTGATGTGAGAAGTTTTCTGCTTTGCTGTTTTGAGGGGAAGATCAGTTGTGGGATGAGAGACATGGAACAAATCTTGTGTCGGGTTTTATGGTATGACTGTGGCTTCTCCCACTTGCCATCCATGGCTTTGCAAGAGGCACTGAGATTCCTTCAGCCTTTGCAGACCTGATTCAGACCACGTTTCTGATTCAGACCACGTTTGTGCCGTTCGTTGATGGTGGACTGCTAGCTACTCTGCACGAACACTTCCTCGAGCAGCTGAACCTGCTGGGACCAGCACAAGGTGGCTGTTGCAATCAAAGCAGCCACCTTGACCCCGTGCTTGGGTGGCCTCCTGCACATGATATGTCCCATGCATGGAGTCCTGGTTTGCAGATGACTTGCAGATGTCTCACCAGGGCCCCATCCGGGCAGGTCTGGTAGCGTTGACTGGCCGCAGCAGCAGTGAGTCTGGTCTTCAGGGTGGCTTTGTGAAGCTTTTTGTAAGACTGTAGCTCCGCTGCTGTAGGGATGGTTCTTCATGTAACTACCCATCCTGGACGATGGCTTTGGCAGAATTGTGTCTGGTTTAGACAACATTAAGGAGTTCAAATTCAGGCCCAGTATCTGATGGGACAACACTCTGCATCCTCTTTGGGCTGAAATCCGTGCTTGAAGTGGTGGAGGATTTAAAGTCATGCTGCTAGTTAAAACTGTGAACTACTTAACATTATCTCCTTTTGTTGATTAGTACATTCACCGTGGAGGTACTGTGGTGTACAGTTCTGTGTGTTCCATTGGGAGCGTAGAAGAGTCCAGTGTGTGAACCCCATCTCAGTCTGTTGGCAAAGGTGCTGAATGAAGTTTGTACTCCTGTGAGATGCTTGCTTTGCCAGGCTTCGCTTGCCCAGGTGGGTTATGAAATAAGGAATATGGATCTGAGATCTTCAAATAACTATCATCCATGTGGTGTGCTTTCTGTGAAGATGCTCCTGGCAAATGTTTAATAAGCCTTGAGGGGAAAAAAGGTAAAAAATCCACTAGATAATTTGCTAATTAAATGAATTATGTGTGTAAAGGTAGGTATTAGAGACGACAGCTACAATTTAAATGAAACTTGGTGATAACTGCAGGAATAAAATAGAAAAACAAAAAACTTGCAAGTGTAACAGATAAATAATTAATTCATGTGTCCAGAGCAAGCTGGATCAGACTTTTCTTTTTTCCTTCCCCAGTATTAGGCAGTTCTAAGTGAAACTTCTGCATGTTGGACACTTCTTGAGTTTGACCACAATGGCACAGTTTAGATTTCTTTTTAAGATGATAATCATGGTAATACAGAGAAAAGGGTGACTTGAAAACCCAGTGGCTGCAAAACTAATACGCTAACCATACTCCTGGTAATCTAAAATGTGTCTTCCTTTACTAGAGCAGGTATTATCTATTAAACAATTTAATGCAATTTGAAAGCAGCTGTTCTGTGACTTAATGATGCATGGGAATTAAAAGATCTACCATTACAGCAGTGCAGCAACCAACTGACAAGGAAGAAAATGTGACCCTGCCAACTACTTGTTTCCAGTGTAAGTAAAGACTGTGCAAGACGTGATTTGGAGCAGGAAATTGAACAGCTGCAGATTTCTGCAAGTTGGTACTAATGGTCACTTTTTGTTGGTCCATTCTTGGTTACAGAATCATAGAAAGGTTTGGG
>NW_010253175.1:0-9183 GCF_000690775.1 Eurypyga helias | reverse complement strand
ACCATTCTATGATTCTATGAACCCAGATGGGGTCGAGGCAGGAGGAGAGGAAAATTGTAATTCATACAGTGAAAGCACCTTAATCTCTAAAACCCACCCTGGGGACAGCTTCTGCCTCTGCTGCAGGATGGTGACCTGCCCCACATGGCAGTGAAACGGTGCAGCGGAGCACAAGGGGTGTGGGAAGGGATGCTGGTGCAGCCAGGGAAAGCGAATCACTGCCAGGTTGGACTGGTGCTAAAGGGGGAAAAAATGCGAGTCGCCGTGGGTGGGGAAGCAAACGTCCTGTCAGACTTTCCAGAGATGTTCCGGTGCTGGGAGGGGAGAGGGCACATGGGACATTCTGCCACTCCCAGGGTTAATTACTACCCACCAGGTCAGGGTGGAAGGGGCTGGTGGAGATTGTCCACCTTGTGTCCCGTTTGCTTTCCTGGTGTTCCCTACCCCTCCCTGTGGGAGCACATCCAGCTCTACTTTAGATTCCTACTTGTTGGTACTTTCCCCAAGTATGCCCAGATGGGAAAAAACCACCCAAACTAACAAGTAGTGGAGGGGAGGAAGTTTGCCAGGTCCGCAGCATGGGCTGCTGACTTCAGGGCACTGGAGCTGGCAGACTCGGAGCCGTGGGCGTGCGAGAGGAGGAGGGACACACATCAGGGTGCCGAGACGCTGCAGCTTAGGCAGCAAAGTTGAGCACTTAAGACATGGTGTAACATGAAGAGAGCTGCAGTCTGCTGCCCCTGCAGGGTGCAGGCCCGGATCGCCCATCCCAGGTTTTCCCTGGCTTTTCTTCGCTGGGGATGAAGGTCTGTATCTGTACATGGATGCCAGCAAGCTCTTGGGCGTGCAGCGGCCACCTTTCACGTCAGCAGGGTCCGGTCTTGTCTGCGTCCCTCATTCCGGCTCCCAGTGAAACTGGGGGTGCAGTGGCCACCTTTCACGTCAGCAGGGTCCAGTCTTGTCTGCGTCCCTCATCCCCAGTGAAACTGGGGGTGCAGCTCACGGCTCAGCACAGCAGGATTTGTAGGTACCGATAACCACGCCGACAGCCCATCACCCAAACTTACCCCAAACCATCAAAGCAGCGTTCAGTGCCATCAGCAGAGCCTGCCTTCCCCTGCCGTGCATGTGCTCGCCTCCAAAACGCTTAGAGCAGCAGAAAAGACTGCTGTTCCCTAAACCAGCGTAGCAGAGCCGTGTATTTATTTTTTTTAACTCTAAATTTAAATAAACAGTGCTGCACTCCCCAGTCTGCCTGGCCGTATTGTGGGGACGGTTCCTGTAATTCCGTGTGCCCTCGGGGTGTCTCACCCAAGTAGTCACAGGCTTTAGAGGAACGCTGTTGAGAGGAATGCAAAGCACTAATTGCCAAAGAGCAGCCTTGTTCAGAGGCTCTGCCCTGGCTTGTCTGTGTGACACAAACCTCCGGGTCCCTTCGTTAACAGCTGACCTGGCCGTTGCTCAGCACGTTGCGCTGCAGCGGGCGGCGGGATTGTCCAGCAGGTAGGGAGAATCCTTATTTTACAAAAGGAGCCAGAAGTTGTTTGAAGGAAAGAGGTCTGGGAGAAAGCTGTGCTTGCCTGCTCAGCCGGATGCGGGGCGGGAGGGCTGTACAGCTCCTGGGGGTAATCCCTTTGCTTCCCTTTAATCGCCCCGGCTGCAGGGAGGTGCAGAAAGCCGTCAACACCGCCCAGGGGCTCTTCCAGAGGTGGACGGAGCTCTTGCAAGATCCCTCTATTGCCACAAGAGAAGAAATCGACTGGACCACTAATGAGCTCAGGAACAACCTGCGGAGCATCGAGTGGGACCTGGAAGACTTGGATGAAACAATCAATATCCTTTGTGTGGTTCTTTGGAGGTGGGGGCGTGCGGTTCCCGAGTTGTGCCAAATAGCTGAGTGCCAGTGCTTACTTTTTGGCAGAAAGCGGGCCTTTTTGGGTTTGAATTTTGCATTTGCGTCGGCTTTTCTCAAACCGCACGTGAGAAATGAAGGCAGAAGTGTTCAGCAAAAGGGTTTTCCTTTTGCCTTTTTGTTTTCCTGGTGACAAGGTATATTCTAAGACGCTTTGTTCGAGAAAGCCTATTGTGTGGTACGAATTGGGATTCCTGTGTAGTCAGTTGTACTCTAGGCTGGCTTCCAGAAATACCCCTCTTCCCTCGTGTTCATCTGAACATGCCTGAAAGCGCTGGGCGGCATCAGGGAACCCCAAAACCGCAGAGAAACCTCACCCCGGTGCGTCTGCTGCCCGGCACGTTCCTGCCGTGCCTGTTTTTCCCTCGGGTGCTTTGTACTTTGCCGACTTTGGGAAAAGGCACGGCGCGACGGAAGGGTGCTGCTTGGTGTAGACCCCCCACCCCAGCAGCAGCACTGCTCGGGGTTTGCGTGCGCGTCCCCGCCGCCGCTAACGGGGCCTCCTTGACTGGCTGCCTACGCATTGTCGAGGCGAACCCGCGGAAATTCAACCTCGATGCGACGGAGCTGGGCGTCAGGAAAGCCTTCATCACCAGCACGCGGCAGGTGGTCAGGGTAAGGAAGGTGGGCTTGGGGTGGGCGCGGGGGCTGTTAAAAAAGGCAAGGCTTGTGGGCGGTTCCCAGCTGGAGGGCAGAGAATAAACCCGCTACCTGCTCTCTCCCAGGCTTCCTCCTCTGACGGGTTTGGGGGTGCAGGTGCCCCGTGGCATACCTTCCTCTCCTTCTGCTGCCCCTTCTCTTGCAACAGCAAGCCTAGGAACCTGTAATAATGGGGGAGGAAGAGTAAAGACCCCGCCGCAATGCCGGGAAAGGCTGGAGCCTCCCGTCAGAGCTGGAGGAAATCGCGACTGTCCCGTGTTTTCAACAAGGGACTCTGCTTTGAGCGCCGACAGATGGTTAAAGCCTGGCGTTACCGACGTGGTGACTTCAACTTCCTGCCACTACAAAATAGTCCAAACCACCACTAGATTTATTTTTAACCCCGGGAAGGTTTGGGTTGGTTTTTTTAGTTTAAACTCACACTTTGGCAGCCAAAAGGAGGATTTTAACAACTTGTCGGTAATAAATAGAGGAGAAACGTCTTCCCAAAAGATTCACTGCCTGGTCAGGAAGTTTTCTCCTTGTTTGCAGCTACGCTGAGCGTAGGTTCTGCTGCCCCTCACGACTCTGATGCTCCTCACAAAACGCATTGCTCTGCCTGCCACAAGCCTTGTTACCCTGTTTGCGGTCCTGTGGTCCGGATGCAATTCCTAAGGCTTGCTGCCTGGGAACTGATCCCAAAATTGCACTGGCCCCTGGTGGTAGCAGGCGTGTGCTTGCTGCCTTACCCTCTGTTTAGTCCGCTCCCAAGCGGGCAGCATCAGGCAAGCCCGTTCTGTGGTCCTCTTTTTTTCCGGGCTAAAAACTGCTGGCTTATGGGGTTTGGAGCAGCGTCTCTTACTGTTAAATGAAATTTATTAGTGGCGTTGTGCAGGTGTCATCCACTTTCCAGAGGGGGAATTCGTGGTGCACAGCAGCTTGCGCGTGAGCCAGTGGGAAGGAACCAAGTGGGATCTGGTCCTCTTAGGTCCCACACATCCCTGAGGAGTAAAAGATTCCTAAATGTTTTGGTGACGACAGAACTGTGCTGGTGGATCAACCTCTGGTAGATCATGCTGACTACGTGCTGATCTACCCTATAAGCCTTCTGTGGCTAGCCATCTCCTACAGAACTCATCAAGAAAGCTTAATTGGCGAAAGAGAGAACGTAGGCACTGTCAGAGAGGATGGCCACAGGCTGGGAAATCTCTCATCCTACGCAATATAAAACCAGATGCAACAGGCAGGGGGTTGCAGTTTCCAAAACCGTGAAGAACTTGACCCTTCCTTACAGTCTGTCAGTGAGAACGTTAGTTCAACGTTATACAGAGTGTTTCTGGCTGTAGCAGGGCAAAATGTATCCCATTGCTGTTGATTCTCATCTTAGTAAAACGACGAGCTGCGGTGAAGTTTTCCACAACATCCTTTCAGACCCTTCGAAACTGCACATTTTCAAGAAAAGTCTCCCTTTCCTCACTCCCCTAAGAAGCCTAGCTAGGTATAGAGAGCCCTGTAGCACCCCGAAGCTGCCCCTCTCCTCAGATTCAATGCTCACATGCTGCTTCTTTCCTCGAACAAACAGGAGATGAAGGATCAGATGTCCAACTCCTCCACGCAGGCGCTGGCTGAAAGGAAAAACAGGCAGGTGAGAACCAGAAACGGGCAAGTTAAGCAGCAGTTTGGTACTTTATGGAGGGGGGAGGATTTATCTGCTGTAGCAGCTCGTGTCTGAAGGTGTGTTTGTGGTGAAACTTCCATTTTCACTTTCACTGAAGCTCCAGGTCGTGAAGTTAGAGGGTGTAGGGTTGATGAAAACTGAGTCAAAGCTGTAATTACAACACAGCCCGTCTGTAGTTCATCCCCTTCAAAACCTTCGTGCTGGGAAGGGGTTTGCACGCCGAGGATTTGAACTGCGCCCGTTTTCGTGACCCGAAAGTGCTGGTTCTCACAAGCACGTTGCTCCCACCCTCTTCTGAGCTTGTTTCTCAGAGCAGTAAGTCAGCGCTCACCATCTGTCTCCGTCTCCAGCTCGGGTTGTGTACAACCGTCAGTGTTGCATCATCCCGCGGGAGGGGGAATCTCCCTCCTCCTCGGAAGGGAACAGAGACGGAATCCGTGTCAGTGAATGTAATCCCGCTAAGGTGCCGGGATAGGCTTTCACACAGCTGCCTCCCGTAGCAGTTAGCCGCGTGAGAAGATGGAAGGAGCTCAAGGAGTCTCAGGCTGTCTGCGCTTGGAATCTGAGGAATCAAACTAGCTGCAGCTTGTGCTCCTCCCCGGCTGCCGAGGAGGCTGCAAGGAGATCTCAGAGCTGATTTCCAGAGCTGCCTCAGTGCGAGCCGGTCTGTGCTCCGTCCCACGAACTGCAGCAGTCCTCGCACTTGTGACAAAACCTGCAGCGCGCTACTGAGCCCATTCCCGAGCTCGTTAGGGGGTTAACTGACGTGCTTGGCAAACCCTCGCAGAAGCAAAGTCCCTGACACCCTTGCTCAAACAAGTCCGTAGCTGGTTTTGCTGCTTTCCTTTGCGTGAAGTTCCTGCTCGCTGCGGGGGACCATATGGCCCGGTTCGCACGCAACATCTGGTCAGGAAAACTGACTTCCCCTTGCCGTCTTCCTCTCCCTTCCCCAGACCCTCGCCTTCCCTCCAGACTGCAGAGCTCATGCTGGGCTGCTCTGCGGCGGCATTTCCAGCGTGGCTCTGTGTCCGAGAGGCCTGACCCTTGCAGGCTGAGGCTGGCAAGCAGGGGCCTTTCTATGGAAGCCACAGCAAAACTAGCGCGTCCCTGTTACGTAGGCGGTAGCTGCGTTTGCACGGACTGGAGAGAACCAGGAGCTTGCTCGGTGTCTTGGGGCAGACAAAGCCAGATGTCCTGCTGGCTTCCTGCACAGTCAGTCCGTCAGCTTTCCTCACCCCTCCTGGAACCTTGTCAGGCAGATGAACCGTAGACGCAGCCTTGTTTTTCAGAATTCTTGTTTTACCCCTTCCAGGGACCAGACTCGGCCGCAAAGCCGCGTCTGCTGGCTTTGCACAAGCTTCTCCCTTCGGCGTGTAGAGCAGGTAGCAAGGGTCATCTCGTGTGCTGGCCACGGGGCGGTTTGCCGGAGGAACAGGTAGCCTGGATCAAAGAACCTGAGCATACAGCACTGCTGTGGTTATATATATTGCACTATTTTTACGGTCAGATCAACCGGCTAAGTGCTTTTTCCAGACCCTCTTAAGCCCCTGTGATTAGCAGCACCGCGTTCGGTTCGAACTCTACACCTGTTAACGCAATACATCCGGATACTTCCCCGTTATCACGTCCTAGTGCGCAGCACTGCCTCCCGAGCAGATCTCTGCTAGTCCTTCGTGTGGTGTAGCCTGCTTACGCCGTCCGTCGGTCGTATTCCAGCTCTCCTGCTGCTGGAGAGGCCTGTCCGCAGTATCGGGCTGCAGAGACTTCCCAGCCTGGTGTTTGGTAGTACCTGACAGCACTCCAGCCGAGTAGCGATCGAGCAGGAGGACAGGGATGCTGCGTGCGTGGGTAGAGGGGTATTGCCTCGTCTGCCTTCCTGCTACACCCTGTAGATGGGCTGTGAGCAGACGCGAGGGTGTTGCTGAGGACTGTCTGCATCTGTTTAGGTGCTCCTGGGAGAAAGCGGGAGTCAGAGTTGGAACTCTGGACCTGACAGATACAGCCGCCTGGACCGGGAGCTGCAATTAGCAAATTCACACTTCATCGAGGAGCAGCAAGCTCAACAACAGGTAAGGCAGCTGGCACCACGCGGAATAAATAGCTTGGCTTGCCAAACGGGTGCCAAGGGGGATGAGCCAGAAAAATAAATAATCCAGTCCTTGGCCGGCTCCAGGAGCCTGACAGCCCTCCGCTTGCATGCATTCCCTGTACAGCCCAGCTTTGGATGCATCTGGATTTTAATGCTTGGGGATTGGGTCTTCTGTCTGCAGAAGGCAAACGGGATGATCTGGAAGACGTAGCGCGCTAAGCTTTAATACTACAAGGATTGCTGAAATCCTTGGAAGCCTGGAAACGTTACAGACAGAAAAGAGCCTGTTTTTCTGAAGCGGCTTCCCCTGGTTAAAAAATGAGCTGCTGTTTGTTTGCGTGCATCTTCATCAGAACAACCCGAGAGCGGGAGCACCTGCCGCTTCCTTTTCCTGCCTTTGTCAACGCCAGGTTCGTGAGAAAGCCCTGCGCCAGGCCTTTGCGAGAACCCGCCGCCGGGCCGGTCCATCCGGAGAAGCGCCCGGACAGCGTGCCAGACCCCTGGGTGCAGCAGCCCACCCGCCCAAAAATGGGCTTTTAAACAGGCAGCTTCTCAGAGGTGGCAAACTCTGCTCAAGCTCCTGACCCCTGGTGCCATCCCGGCTTCCAGATGAGTTTTACCTACTGACTCTAGGAAGATAAACACGTTCAGAAGTAGGTAACTAGGGTAAATCTAATCCTTAGAGTGACTCTGCCCTGAAAACGCCTTGGAAAATCAGCGGAGCTATTCCTTTGGCACGTTTGGAACTTGCCGTTTTTAGCTGCAAGAGCCTTTTTACTCCCCTTAACCCCTTGTTGGCTGCGGTGCATTCCAGGTCGCGTTTCCCAGGCACAGCGTCGGCGTGGCTGCCCGCTGCCGGGCTCGCGGAGGTTTTGGTGACCGGTCCCTGTGGCTTTCCAGAGTCGCTTTAGCGGTGGGTGCAGCAGGGAAGGGAGGGAGAAAGCTGAGCTGAGGCTGGATTTGCAGGGATGTCAGGAGACTGCGGCGCCACAGGGATGCCGCGTGCAGGCTGTCGCTTCTCCAGCGTTTCTTAGGAACGCGGCCCTCGTTCCTGGTGACTTTGGTCAACCGCCGCAGCCCCGGAGCTGATGTTGGCCACGCAGCGTGTCTGCCCACCGACGCCGCTGCAGGAGGTGGCAGCCCTGTAATTGCCCGTTTCCCTTCTC
Organism: Eurypyga helias; assembly: GCF_000690775.1. NCBI lineage: Eukaryota > Metazoa > Chordata > Aves > Eurypygiformes > Eurypygidae > Eurypyga > Eurypyga helias. The sequence continues at coordinate 1,699 of NW_010253175.1, read as the reverse complement.
TTTGTCCTCAGTTGATCGTGGAGCAGCAAGACGAGCAGTTGGAGCTGGTCTCCGGCAGCATCGGGGTCCTGAAGAACATGTCCCAGCGCATCGGCGGGGAGCTGGAGGAGCAGGCGGTGTAAGTGTGAGCCGCAGCGATGAAAACCTGCCACGGGGCTGGCTGCAACAAAGCTGGGGGTCCTCGCACACAGCTACCTGCCCCTGCCAGGGCCGTGTCCCTCGGGCAGCCTCTCCTATCCAGCCTTTTTTAGGCAGTGGAAAGGATTGCAGCCTGCAGGGATCCAAGCGCGGCCTCCTTCCTTTGAAAGCCTGCACCTGGGGCAGGCTCAGCTGCCGGTTTACCTTTCCTTCCCTCTCCTTTTCACACGTTCCCCCTGAGGCACACAGTTAGCTCCTTAGCAGCCAGAAGAGATGAGGGAGGGAGCTGCTGTTACACGGGAATATTGGCCGCTTTCCCACTCCACAGGGTTTTGTGCTGCCCCTGGATAACTGCTTGACCCGCCAGCTCTCGGCTCTGCCTTGCACAGAGCTGCTAGTCATAGCTACAACTAAAAATAACCCTCGCCCACGCCAGAGGTCAAAGGGGAGCTCACAAAGTCATTTGCATCTCGCCATTTACATATAAATTAGATTTCTGTCCCCAGTGCACAGTTCTTTTCCAACAAGTGCACAAAGTTCCCAGTTGTGCAGGCTCACAGCTAGAGGCTCGAAGGGTTCATGCCCAAACCCCCTCCTTGGCTAAGAGGGGGGCTGCGTCCCCTGTGAATGAATGTCTTTTTTGGTGGAGAGGGCGAACTTTAAACCCACCTCCTGTACGAATTGTGGGAGCGTGAGGGTCTTCTGCTGTCCCAGAAGCAGATCCGCGTGGCGTGTCCGTTTGCAGCTCGTCACGTAAGCCCTCGGTGCTCGCTAGACGGTCACGGATAACTACAGCCGTGAGTTTTGTACAACTCTGTCCCAGCTGAGGAGGGGTTTGACAAGTGCCCTGGGACTCCAGGTGCAGGGAGCTGCCCTTTGAAACACGTTAAGCTTTCCAGTCCTGCTGGCGGGGGACGACCAGCGTGGTACCTCGTTTGAGGACGTGCTGCTTTCCCTTCGAACGGCTTCTTGGCAGCGACGAAGCGCGGCTTCGGGAAGGGTGTCGGATCCGTTGCAGTCGCTGCGTGGAGGAAATAGAGGGATAACGCTAATCCCACGGGATTCGGTCGGCGTGCACGCGCTGAGGAACCCTGCGAGGATGTGCTGCTGGCTGACGGGTGCCGCGCTTCTCTGTCCCCCAGGATGCTGGACGACTTCTCCCACGAGTTAGACAGCACTCAGTCGCGGCTGGATAACGTCATGAAGAAGCTCGCCAAGGTTTCTCACATGACGAGCGGTAGGTCCTGGGGAGCGGGAGCCGGTCCTGGAAAGGGAGTTACAAGGGATCTTCAGGCTGGGACTCTACATCCTCCCACCCACCAACCGACAGCCATCCCAGATCCCAGCAGAAGGGAGGGAGGAGCTCTCAGTGCTTGGAAGAGAGGGGAGAGCTTCCAAGCCCTGCAGCTGCTCCCGCTCAGACACCACTCCGCCGCCTGTCCTGGCCCTTTGTTTTATTTACAGATGCCCTTTTATTTCTGCCCCGGTGGGAAAATCCCCCCTCCAGACGGCAGGAGGGGAAGCTCCGCAGCCTCCTGGGCTGCCTGCGGAACGAGAGCTT
>NW_010253174.1:44378-57672 GCF_000690775.1 Eurypyga helias | reverse complement strand
GAGTTAACTCTTTCCTGACTGAATCAAGCATAATGAGGCTACTTCCAGTTGTTTGTAGAAGGCCTCATCAACTTCCTCTTCCTGATGTACAAGTTGAGAGGCAATGAAAATTCGCCCTTTGAATATCTTGCAGAGATGACTATGTGAGTTATTTATTTTTGTGTTATCATAATATGGATGTACTGGTTGACTTTCAGGTATCTATCTTTTCCAATTAGAGTCACTAATAATATGTATGTTTTCCTCCTGACAAACAGTATTATTTACTGGACCTTCACATGTTGATTTCCTGTTTAGGACAAACTGCATCAAATAAAATCCTGCTATTTTAAAAATCATAACTTATGAGATTCCTGTAGTTGTAGAACCGATTTGATCACACTGATATTCAGAAAAACTTGCCCTCCTTTAGGGAGGAGCTGACCACTCACTCCATTCTGATACAAATAGTACTGTGGTTCTTCTGAATGAATTGAAACTCCTCTATTTTGTTACAAATTTTACTCTAAATAGTTTTCTATAAACTGGAATATGTACTTTTTAGTTTCAATCTCTATTCATTTAATAATAAGAATTCCTGAATAATCACAACAATGATATCTCCCTGGAAGTTATGCTGATTTCATCCAGCATTTCATGGAACATTAGCAAAATCCGACAAACTGTCCTGGACATTTAGAAAACCCTCAGTACTGGGAGTTGGACACTTGCCTTCACTGATACGTTAAAATGAACCTAGAGTTGACTACGGAGTTTCAGGCTGGTAAGGAACTTCTCCTGTCTTAGTTAGGCCTTTTATATGGATTTCATGCCTCCAATGACAGTAAACATAGATTTTACTTCAATTTTCTTTGGAAATAACAATGGAATTCCAAATTACTTCAGTCGATCTATTAAGTTTTTGATGAACTTTCTACAGCCTCACAACTTCAGATATTAGTTGCATTATTTGCATTTTTACAAATAATAGATCATGAAGAACATCAACTCATAAATTCTCTTTAGGCAATAAAAAAGAAAAAATTTAAAGCCTGAACTGAGAGGAAGAAATTCCTGGGGTGTTGATTTTAAGCAGAATGAATAAGGATATGTTAATAGGCAGTTGCAAGTTAATGTCAGTTCTCTTTATACCTTTGGCTAGTGAGTGCAATCTGGTGTACAGAGCATGGATTAGACTTGGATGAACAACACTTCAAAGATTCTGATGTACTGTTTCTAGTATATGTTGAATTCAATGGGGATTCACTTAAAAAATGACTCAAATTTTAGAAAGAAAAAAATCTTGCAACTTTATGGTTTTGTAAGTAGTCCTGACAGTAGATTCAGTAAAAGAAGCATGTGGATGCATTAATGACGGGGGAGAAAAGCAGCTTCAGTGTAAAGGGACTTGAAAATTCACAAAATTAGGCAGATGGTAAAAAAAGATTTTATCATCAGAACTTGTAGCTTTCATCAGAGAGTTGTGCAAGGAGTATAAGGCATGTCATAACACTGAGCTTGGAGAAGCAAATCCCTATATTTACTGTGTTGTTGAGCATAATTTGCCTGTCCATAGAGTTTGTTTCTTGCCAAAAAAAAACTCCTACACTCTTTGTTTCCAGAAGTAAACTACATCTGGCTCGCAATGTTAGTTCAATCCTTGAGAGTCATATACCAATGAGGAAAATAAATAAACACCATTGTAATATTCAGAAGCACACTCCCTTCATTCACCTAAGAAGCCTTAGAGATGTAATTTACAATACAGGTGATGGGCTGCTATGTGTGCTGATCTTTAATCAACTCATACTCAAAGCTAGAAACCCATAGTACAAGAAAATGATTAGTTAATTTAATAGCTAAAGGAAAGTCAAATGGAAAGGTGTTAAGAGCAGCCTGACAGTTTATTACTGTGCTAGCATCTTGTGTCAGTAAAACACCCATTTGTTTGGAACCTCTCTGATAACTTTACAAAAACTAAAACAAATTGCTAAAAAGATTAATATGTCAATCAATGACTAGAAATATTTTAAATAAAGTTTACATTTTCACTTAATATTTCTTAGGGGTTTTTTTCTGCTTTTTTTGTGAAGATAAATTTAGAAATATGTAATGATGATATTTTAGCCTTAAAGAGCCATAGGATTATCTGATTTTAAGTCAGTGTACATCCATTAAATAGAATTTCTCCTAATTTACACTGTCTTGAGAAGGGATGAAGTCAGGTCTGTTTTGGATAAAAGTGAATACAGACAAGACATAGAAAAATATGACATAGTTCAACACTTCCACGATTTCTTTCGTTTATCATAGACAACAAGGTAAAACAGACAGGTCTGCTTTGATGTCATCATAACTGTATGATCAGTGTTTCATATTAATCTTTATGAACTATGGTTATTCAACTAGATACTGTCCCTTCCCAAGTAAAGATGGACTTCCTCTTTGTAAATATAGCTATCTCCACAAGTAGCTATACTTGTTCTAATATGTAAAAAAAAAAAATTTTGAATGCTATTGGTTGTGTGTGAAATCTAACTTTTGCATAGATTCTTTTTAATTCCATTGATCATTGTTGAAACAAGATACAGAAAAATTCGCAAAAGGTCAAGGAAACAATGGAAGCCAGCAAAGGAAATGATTGCATGTATAAAATGAAAGTTATAAGAATTTTCTGGATTTAATCAGCTGTAGAATTTAACACTTTTACATTATGGCTTCAAAAGTAAATTGTATTTGTTTCTCCTGTTTATTATCTGTTCATGTCACTTTAGCTTTTCATTTCACATTATCAAGTGTCTGAGTCACAATAAATACCACTTGTAAGAGTACCCTACATTTAAGTTCTTGGAAATATTATCAATATTTTTTTAATTAAAAAAACACATAGGAAACTATATATTATGTACATAAATTTCTATATGAAGAAGTTCAAGTATTATCAGAAGACCAGTTGAAATGCTTAATGCAACATTTTTTCTTAAATATATAAATTTGGTTATACATTGCTATAATAATTTATACTGTCTTTAAAATAGTGCTGTGGTAACATTAAAAAAAAAAAAAACAACAAAAGCAGGAAATTATAAGAGTGTGGTATGTTTATATCTAGTAACATTCTTCTCTTTAGTCCACACTTAAAATAGTGAATGTTTGGTTACTCTTCTGGAAAGCATTTTTTTCCCCTTGTCCTCTCAAGTCCCAAGAAGAATGTTCTCAGGCCATGATTTAAACAGTTACTTCCATGACTGTAGACAGATAAATCTGATTTCCTCCTGCCTTCTGTGGAAAGTCAAGCACTCCAGGGAGGATTAAAAAGTGCAGAGTGAGATTCTGATTTGGTACTTGCTGGCTCCTGACCCAAGTGGGCAGAGAACTAATGTAATAACCTTCAACTGGTAAAGAACATTGTTCTAAACATTACATGCACATCTTTTATTATTTTATTTCTTGTGTCACTTATGTCTTTCTTCCTCCCCTCACCCCCTCTCTTCTCTAGGGACTGTTGACAGGGAAGTGCAGAAGTAGAGTTCCTCAGGAGATCTTTATGAAAAAGAGACTACTGAGTTTTAATCACTGGGTTGGTTGGAAACAGAAGCAGTTAGAGGGGTGGAGGTTGCTGGTACAAGAAATGTAATAGAAAATCTACATGAAACAGGATAGATGAAAATTATATATAGAAAAAATATATTTCAATAACAGGGCTCTGTGCAGTACAAGCAGCTAAGTAATAGAATACTGTGAGCAAATATAAATATACACATTTTTGCATTCAGTTATTGAACTGTCTTCAGTAAATAGACACCTCTTGTAACCTCCATGCAGAATAAATAGAAATTGGATTCCGCATGAACAATGAAATTGCATTAGAAGGCAATATTTTAAACGTTAGTCTCAATAAAAACACACCCATTTTACTCAAGAAATACATTTGACACAGCAGCTCCTCAAAGTGAATTCAATTTTATATAATTTTTTTTTCTATTTAACATAATTTTCTTTCAGTCCAACCTTTCTGAAGGCCAAGTTAACTTACAGAAATATTTCACTCTGTAATGTGATAATAAGGAACAATCTGATCTTCTACAATTTATTGATGAATTTAATAACAGCTTTCACTGTTAAGTAGATTTGAGTTCTTTAAATGCCATTTAAGGTTTTGAATCAACAACGTACTTTAAAAAAGCCCACATTTGAGCATGAGTGCTAAAATCTGTGACTTAGGCATTTAAAGGGTTAGTTCAAGTGTCTTGTTGATATGGGATATGCAAGTTAATTAGAAGCACATGGCAGCATATGTCTTATTTGATGGTTATCAGGGAGGGAAGTCTATAAGCTACATACCAAGTTGAAGATTTTGTAGAACGTGAATAGTGTCATCAGACTGGAAAATGGGTTGCCTCACAAATTTTACTTCTGATTTAAATCAAAGTCTATCCACTTATAGACTCTGTAGGTGGGCTACTGCATTACAGACTTCCATCTATCTAAACCTGCCTGGTGTATGTCCTCACATAATTTAAAACTTCAGTTTTGAAGGAGAATCATGAAGTTGGTTTTCTGCTCCTTCTCCCATAGCTGGTGCTTCATGCTACATTTGCCTGGAAAGATGTGAATTCATACAAGGGATCCTTACGTTCCTTATTGAATATAGATTATGTGTTTATATTTAAGAACAAAAAAATGACAGATTACAGTACCTCAATAAATGCAGGAACTTCTAATTAAGATGAAGATTAAAAATAATGATAAAGATACTTAAGTGTACATTGAGGAAAATGTTGGTAGTGGTTTGTTGGTTTTCCTCCCCTCTCCTTCTTTGACGTGCTACAAAATTAATACTCTTAATTTACTTTCTCTTGAATTAGAACATTGATTCCTTTGGTATAGTTAATAATGCTCTCTTATTTATTTTTCCACCATTTTTTCTGTAATACCTTTTTTCTCATCACTTATCTCAATATACAGTAAAACTGAGCAAGCTTTATCTGACCTGTTTATAAACACAGGATCACTTCATCTATTACTATGGTTTGTACACATTCTCAAAGGGGGTGTGTGTGTGTCTGTGTAAATCCTTCACTGAAGTCCCTATAAATAAAACAGCTTATAACCAGTAGGAAAGGGCAGTGGACTGTTTTATTTATAAGTCCCTTTTGCTGTTTTTCCTTATGTCTAGTCACCATACAATTCAGCCAGGAGAAGTTACGTGAAATGTAAACAATATATCTCTTAGTGGTATTATTTTGTATCATAGGATCAGATTTCAGGACTAACTTTAATTCTTTACTTTCTTCACATGCCATGCTCTTCATCACAGAATTTTAGTAGAGCCATCCCTGCTTGCTCAGAAAGAACAATTAATGGACAACTATTGTCAGATTTTTGCCAGGTATTACAAATGGAGTACACCTCACATACTTGTGGAGATATATTTTAGGTTTGTTTTTATGGGTATGCTTCTCAGGCTCAAGTAAATTTTACATATGTCATACCAATTAAATTAGTTCTCAATAAAAAATTAATATTGTTTGTGAGATGATTTACAGCTCAAAGGATCTGAACCTCCTCAGGGGAGGAATAATAAATGACCATACCACATTTTTTTTTTTAATTAACTTCTTTAAATTGATAGTTATATCAACTTAAGAAATTTTCCATTTCTGATGCTGTACCTGTATCACACCCTGCTCCTTGACACAGGAAAAGAGGATATGGGCATAAGCTGCTTTAGGTGAAATTTGATGATGACTCTGACTTTGTACAAGCCACTTTGGACCAGTTTTGTTTTCTGTGAGTTTGGAAAACTTTAATAGCATATTTCATAAAGGACAGAGACTTGCGTGTAGTTTTAAAAATACATTAATGAAAACTTGTATTTCTAATTAATTTGCAGTATTGAAGGAAAAAAAATCTTGACTGTGGGAAGTGTTAAACTATGGTTGCCCAGAAAAGTGTTGGTATCTTTCTTGTTGAAAATGTTTAACCCTGTGTTTGACAAGTCCTTGGATAAACTAATCTAAGAACCTCTTTTCAACAGGAGGTTGGATCAGATGGTCTCCAGAGGTTGCTTCCAAGTGATATTTCTGTGATTGTAGCATTACATAATCTTTCCTGCTTCTTCTACAAAGTTGTTCTAATTCTATTGTACACCCTTCCTGCTTGTTCTGCTGAATGATATTAATTTTCCAAGTCATGTTTCTTTACTGCAGATTTTATGTCTTTCATGTACATCCCTTCACCTCATTTGTGCAACTGTACCACAAGTCTCTGTTAGCATCTCTGCAGTTATGGTTCAGTTGTGTTACAAAATCCTATTGTTGGTGTTAAAATGTCATAAAAAGAAGATATAAATAATTCTCCTAAACTAAAGTGCTCTGAAATACTGTAGCAAATAGTAAGATGGGATGTAATTGTCGTTTTGGGGGGTTGGCAACTGAAAAGGTGCATGAATTGCAGGGTAAAGGTATGCTGGTTTTAGTTAGGACAGATATATTTTTTTTCACAGTAGCTGGTATGAGGTTATGTGTTGAATTTCCCTGAGAAGAGGATTGATAAGGTATTTTTTAATTGATGTTAAAGTGCTTGCACCACACTAACCAAAGGAAGTTTTCAATCCATAGCACATCATGCTTAGTATATAAGCTGGTTGTGAGGCCATAGCTTGTTGTTCGTTTGCTCATTTGTTTATGCATTAGGTAGTTAGGTGGTGGGTTGGTTGGCTTTCTCGACCATTTTCTCGCCTGTGGAGCTCACTTGGACTCTGCTGTGATCATTCTCAGACTCTGGCTCTCGGATTGTCTGGCTTTTGTTACTCGTGACCTGGCTGTGCATTGATCAATGGGTGGTGACCAATTGTATCATATGTTTTATTGTCAGTCGTTGTAATTACTTACTGGTAGTATTGTTAATATTTTTAGTTTCACTATAATATTAATTTATATTTCATTATTAAATTGTTCTTATTTCAATCCATGAGCTTCCTAGTCTTTTCATTCAATTCTCCTCTTCCACTGGAGGGTAAGGAGGGGAGGTGAGCAACTGACTGTGTGGTACTTAATTGATAGCTGAGGTTAAACCACAACAAAAGGCAAAATCAGTTATTGTTGCAATAACGTGACTGTTAACTGATTTTTCCAAGGTTGAATATATGTGCTTTCTTATTAGGAAGTAAATACATATTTTTTCCATGTTATTAGGAAAACAGGTAACAATAAAATTTATTGGACTGTTAAGTGAAAGACTATCAATCTGGAAGTGCCTTGTGATGACATGCCTTCATAAGAAAAGGTTACTTGACTGGTGGGCAAGTGGACAAAGGCAACTCATGACAATCTCCTGGCCAAATAGAAACAAAAATGAACCATGACCTGCACTGTATGAGTTATTGCCAGATAGCTCTCAGATGAATTAATACACTGAAACCTAATTAAACCACAACCCTTTTATCTTTTCTTTCTGTCTGCATGTCTAGGACAAGTAGAAATATTCACAAATCTGAAATATTATAGATCAATTAATATGCACACAAATTGTAATGGGAATAGAGTTAATGTAACATAAATTGCCTTTCGGAGACTCAGAGTAACATTAAAATATTTGTCCCAGCTCTGGTCCTACTTGTGCTGATATCTCAGCAATGTAATGTTATTGATTTCAGTGGTGTAAATTGAACAAAGTTTTTGCTTGTTGTCCCCAATATTTAAAGTACATGTATGTAATTTTCTTCTCTGTTAGTTAATGGAAATTTAATTTGTAAAGCTGGGGTAAGTAGGATGAGTGTTTCTTTTTACAAAGAATGCTTGTTTTCTATTAAGCTTATTATAGACCTTATAGTTTAACATTATATTGCTCCCAATGGCTTTGTCTCATTAGTTGCTTGTCCACTGTATTAGCCTGGATGCTCACAGTTTGGGAAAAAAATTATTTTACTTTTACATAATTATCGGAATCTCAACTTGCAAAGGCAAATGCTACAAAGAGTGCCTCTAAGAACGGTATCTTGAATGCATTTCAAATAATTTTATAATGCTTATTATGGATACTAAAAATTTTATTACAGAACATGCAAAATTATTATTCCTCCAAATTGTAAGATTGAAAAAAGAGTGTTATGGGTCAGATCCATGTTCTGCAAAACCAACTACCTTGTCTGCTGTCTGCAGCAGATGCTTGGTTAAGAGAACAGCAGCACAGAGTACAAATACACTATTCCAGCTTCCATTAATTTATATCTCATTGAATTTCTGATTTCCAAATAGTTCTTTTTATTTCTAGACCATGTAATTTGTTTTTATTTACATGAATTTGAATCATGGAGCTAATAATTCTTAAAATCACCATTAATTTTTACTATCCATAATGCCTCCCAGAAATTGTGTCCTGTGAAGAACAACTGATTTTTTGTTTATTTTGAAACTTTGACCAATTTAATCTGACATTCTCTCATTCTTATACTAGATGTATATTCCAGTAAATATGATTTTTGCCACTCCTAACAGAAGCCCTCCAAGGGCTGACCTTGTCCTAGTCCTGCTCCAGGTGACACTGGCTGAACTGGCTGCCTGGGGGTGGTTCTCAGCTCTCCAGAGTGTAAAACAGCTGTAAGGTACCATCTTTCATGTGTGCTATGCTGACAAAAGATAGAAACGTAAACATAAATGACCTGAAAATTGAGGAGGAAAAGACGTCCACCATGACGATTAGAGTCCTCTCATTGAAGGTCTGAGGATGCTGAAAGCTTGTAATCCTGCTCTTCTCCTGAAGGAGAGTGTGACTGTCCACCTGAACACCCAGAGGGATGCCAGAGAAATGAGCACTGACACCAGGAAAGAGGGGCAACAGTAGAGAGTGGAGGGTTTTTTGCTGTCACAGTTTAAACTGTTTTTTTTTTAGGAAGGCCTGTCTATATTAATTAACTGGTCTTGGTCTTTAGGCTTAAAATTTTATTTGTATTAACAATAAATTCTTAGGTTCCACTGTGTCAAATATGTTCTGCTCCCTTTTGCCAGTAGCAGGATATAAGATATTGCCCATGATTTCATGATGACTCTGACTTTGTACAAGCCACTTTGGACAAATTTTTTATTTTCGGTAAGTTTGGGAAACTTTATTAACATGTTTCATAAGGGACAGAGATTTGTGTGTAGTTTTAAAAATACATTAATGAAAGCATATATTTCTAATTAATTTGCAATATTCAAAACCCCAACACTTAATCAAGGGACTTTTCAGACGCATCTGACATTAAGTACTGTTTAATGGATTTTAAAATTTCTCCATGAAGTGAACTATTTTTTTTTTTTCAAATATGCAGGATAATGTTCAAGACCTAAGTGAGAATGTCCTATAAATTCATTAAAAAAAAAATACAAAAAAATACAAAAAAAAACCCAAACCCCAAGTCATCATGGTTTATTCTTTAGGAAAACACATATTTTTCTGAAATAGTGCTATGTATTTTTTTTCTTTTTTCTTTTTTTTTTCTAAATTGTTCATCACAAATGCAGAAATATGATTTTTCTGTATGAACTATATCTTAGATTACACACTTGTGCATTGTATTGAATATATTTTATTTTTATCTGATGGGATGGTTGAAAATTTTTGTAGCTTCAGATTAAGATCCTGAAATACTTACATTATTCATTTTACAGTGCAAAAAAGATCTTATTTTCTTAACTTTCATTTTTTCCTTAATTCTCTATGAATAATTATTTTCTTCAGACTTTTGTGTGTTTATAGATATGATTGCTACAGAGGATCACTACTACATACACTGATAAACCCAGTATAGATGAGGAGAGTATCCTGCATGGTAAAGATCTGGCTAGCATTAAATATTCCTGCACTGTTTTTCAGACATAATTGAAAAGGCAACTAGGAGCAACTAGATGGAGAACATTCTGTGCTTTCGTATCATAAACTAAGATTGTGCTGTGTACACTTCAGGAGTTGTAATAAGAAGCAATTTTTCTTTCACTCTTATCTTTTCCTCTTATATCAACATATGAATAAAAATTTATAACCTTTAAGTGCACTCTTCCCTATTAGTTACTAAAGCAGTAAAAATGAAACATCACAGGAATAGCAAACCTGTTCATGCCTAGGTATCTTCCTGCTTTCTCATGTTGCAAACTTACTATTGAGCATGTTATTGAAATACATTGAAATATAACTACTTAAAGCATTTTGTCCAAAGTGGACAATAGACTTTTTTTTTCTTTGAAGTTCAGCTTTGCTTTAGCTTTTGGTGGAGAAAATGTGCCATATTTTATCATGAGTACAGTATGAAATAATTTCTTATCAATTTTACATTGATAATTCCTAAAGGAAAAGGAATGGCCAGAATAATGATGTGTATAAATCAGAGAACCATACCAACATATTTTTAGCTCTCTTCCAGATCAAGTTGATTTGGTTCAGACAGCACAACTTCTTTAGCTAATTTCAGAAAGACCACATTTTATACTGTGAAGGGTCATCAGACAACATGGGGCAGCTGGTAAAAGGATTTGATCTCTCATTTTTGTGGCCATGTAAGAGCTTACCCATCATTAGCATTTCTAGCATGTCATTTCAATTTCTGTCTAAATACCTTAGTACTGTCATATGCAGATAAGAGAGTGGAAAGAGGCTGCAGTGATGTGCTTCCCTGGCAATAAGAATATCCTCAGTGCAGCTCAACGTATGGGACTAATGAGAAATAGTCTCCATTCCCCTCCTACTATTCTGCACATAACAGAGAGAGAGAGATAGGAGCACCTATACACATACACAGGGATGTAAACCTGTGGGAAGAAGATCACCACTGCAGCGGCAGATAGCATACTGTGGAGATACAAACCAGAAAGGAATGGACTGCCCTTTCCTTGGATCTGCTGAGCTGTGTAGCTGTTTAGCTAGTGCTGGTATCCGGCAGACACAGAGTCTGCCATTTCAAACAGTTCCATGCTTCAAGCAGCAGAGCAGTGTACAACAGTCATCATGCTGAAGCATTAGTGTGCACTGTATGTGCTCATTCACGTGGCAAAGACATCAAAAGAGTCTGCTATATGTTGCTGTCATGAATTTCTTAGCAGCTGATGATAAATGATCAATGTGCTGAGTAGATCCCTAATAGAACAAATACTATTCTAGTTAAACCTGTATTCTGAATGAGTAATGAGCAAATAATCTAATCTTTTGCTTGCTACCAAGCTTCAATATAAAATTCAATGATTGTTCCAGTTCAGTTCCAATTAGAGGAAAACTAGTTTTGATTCAGTTTAGAAGCAATAATTGTTCCCAGTTTTTGCCTAATACAATCTTCTATTACAATGAAATTTAAAGGGTAGGATTCAAAATTTGAATTTCTATTTTAAATAAATTGTATTGTGATTCAATCACTGCAACTCAGAGGTTCTGATGGCCTATTTTCTCTAAATTAATAACTTTAGTCTCTATTTGTTTTCAAGCTTAGTCTTTACTTCACCTTCAAAGATGCATAATCAAAACAGATTAAAGGACTCTTACAAGACAGAGGGTATTTCACTCTTTTTTGCTGCTTGGTTTTATAGTCTTTTAACCTGATAACTTCCTTTTAGAATTTTTCATTTTTTGTGCTGGGATTTCTTTTGTTTGAAAACTCATGGTGACAACTTTACTGGATACAGACTATTCACAAGCAATATTTGGATTATGGTGGCTAAAGCATCTTTCCATATCATAAAAAGCAGTTGAATATAATTTTGGTTTAAAGAAATTCAGATTCCTTCCAATGTTGTAAGAGCAGCTTTCTCATCCATAGCAACAAGTATCATGGGGTATAAAGTAGATTTTAGCTGCCCATCAGTTCTAGCTCCTATTCCCAGAGAGTAACACTTGGAAAGCTGTTTTTCCCTGCGCTTGGCTGGGAGATAATCAATCCTGGGTAGTACAGTCTCATAGCTCTTGCTTACTTTATAGTTCAGAAGGAGTTCAAGTTAGACTCTGTATCTTATATTGACTATGTGACTATAATAAATTCTTTAATTTTATACTCTCTGTCGCGTGTCTGTATAATCACCTTAATATGCCACTCATAATTAACAATGTTGTTAGAAATTTAAATTTATTAAATGCACTTCTGTTACATTGATGGTCTTCATAGAAAACTTCATGAAGAAGATAATAATCCTGTGTTCAGAGCAGGGGTTGAATATTGTGCAGTAACTGATCCTGTACATAAAAACGGAGCTGAAATCCATTAACCAAGCACAGCTCTTCCTCTGCAGGAATGATGCATGTTAATATGGAATAATGTGCTGTGTAATTATATATCTAAAGAACTATCACAATTATACACACACTGGGGTTAAATGATTGCTTTGCAGACAATCAATAACCTAATAATCTAGTATTCCCTAAGTTGTGAATGTTTCTGACTTCATGATGACTTGATATTTTGTAATAAAATCTTGGTGGGAGGCAGTACTAGATGATATAGTAAACCATGTAAATTAAACTAACTCCTCTATATATTTATTTCTTCTGAAGAAAGGTCAGTGAATATTTACATTATCAAGACTTTATTAGAAGTTCCCAATTGCTAGCATGACCTTTTTTCTTCAGAAAGAAGGAGAGGCGGGAAAGTGATTAAAACAAGCACAAGGTTAAAATAGCCGTTTTATATTTATCTGCTGATGATCTCATTTTTCTCGTTTTTACTTGGTTAGTATTAAGCTTCTTTAGCCTTATTTTAGTCTTTTTAAAAAGTAAATTTTTATTGAAAAGACTTTTAGAAAAAAATATTTTGACTTGAAAACACAGGAGAAATATTTTGCATACTAGACATCTTTAAAAACATATGCATTCTGAAGGCAGATAGACTGAAGAACAGGTCTTCTTTCAGTTACTTTAGTTCTGAAAGCCATATTCCCTTGTGTTTGGTAGAAGAATAAGTAGAATGTTTAAGTTAAAAACTTCAGAGAAAAATCCCATGTGGTATGGCAACCTTTCCGCTGTGGTTTTTGATGCAGCCCACTGTCACGGAACAATAAAGGTAATACCTGTGTTCTTCTGGATGCTGATGTCTTATCTTAATGACTATAAATGGATTTGAAGGATCCTGCTACTGTGGTAAGATAGTAAATCTGTCTGATAGGGAAAGTATGAGAATTGTCCTTCCTCAGACTATCTGAAAGGATAAATGCTTTCTAACTCTGCCAGGACTTCTGGATTGGTCTGGGGAAGAAGGATTGTATCTGTCCTCTGGTTTTAGGAGATGAGGGGTCTTGGTGCTTGGTGTGGTACTTTGAGGCCAGATCTTTACACAGTTAAGTTGGTCTAGTTTAAA
>NW_010253174.1:26024-44347 GCF_000690775.1 Eurypyga helias | reverse complement strand
AATACTCTGTCCCCACAGCAGGCATCAATTTTGCTCACTGACTTTTCTGCAGAATTCTAAAGCTGATCTCTGTTCTGCTGCTGTGAGCTGCTCCTTCCCTCTCATTCTCTGAACAGCAAAGAAAGAGTAGAGGTTCAGTTACTGATCTTACTTATGGATAAATTGGGAAGTGTATGTAGGGGACAACCAGAAAAACAGATAGGATTTGCGCACATTTTCAGAGACAGGTAAACAACTTGTTCTGTACTTTGAAAACAACCTTGTGGCTGTGGGCCTCATTGACTTATTTCTTCTCCTTTTCTCAAGGCAAAGGTGAGAAGATGGGGAAAAGAGCAATATATTCATCCTGTTCCTCCTTGTATTTTGTTCTTGTAAATGAATCAACCAAACGAATAATCTCTTAGCTCTGTTCTCAAGGACTTATTTCAAAAGAAGAAGGTAGTGGTGACACAAATGGCAAATAAAGTTCTCTAATTCTTTCTCTCTTGCCTAGAAGAGTTTGCCTTAAAGTGCACACAACAGAAGGAGTCTGGAATTGACTCTCACAGAAAATTTAACTGGTAAGACATTTATGAGGCTTGACAGTAAAAAAGCTTTTTTCTGGAGAAACAAACAGAACCAGCCAGGAAGGATATGAGCTTAGCCAGATGGATGAACCATGTGTAAATTCTGGGTAGCACTCTGGGTCATCCCAGCTGTGCAAGCTCTGGAACAAGTTTATACCAGTTCCTGCCACTGTGCAGTTTCAGATCTTGATTTGGGAAGAGTCCTTTAGCATGAGGTAGAAATGTTTCTTTCAGCTTTTTTTTAGTGAGTCTTTAACATTGTATTTTATGAATATTTAGCATTCTGCTTATGTTCATCATATAGGTCTTCTAAAACTGTGGAGTGAGGAACAGTAGTTGTCTCTTCATCATATTCACCAAGTTTTCCTCCATGTAGTTGTTTTTCTCATTTGTATGTTTTATCAAATATAGATTAAAAGGAAAGAGATGTCAGGAAAGATGAGAACATAAAAAGTCAAACCCAAAGGCATGTAAATGGCATACGATGAGAAGGAAAAAGGCTCAAAATATTTACATTTGAGTGGAAAAAAGAGTAAAAAGTTATAAAGTATGACCTAGTAAGAATCAAGAAAAGGTGCTAAAAAGACCGTTTTCAGGTAATTAATCTCTTTTATTTTTTTTTTTTAATATATATGTGACATATTTTTGTATTATTTGGGGGAAATTATGGTCTTCATGGCAATATGGGTATCTTCATTTAACTCCCTATTTTCATCTGATTTGTACAAAGGAAAATATTTGAATTTTTGATTATTTTTTTCTATTTCCACAGTGACATTGTGTCACTTGAAAAATATTACTCAGAGGTTCCTGATTGTCTCCTCTGACTTCAGAATAAAATCTTTCTTTTAAATCACACATCATCCATGTCAGTTGCACAATGAAAAATATATTTCTATTGGCTACACTGGTAAGAAATTACTGAGTTGATCACAAAATAAGTGAGGGGATGGAGTTGATTCCCTTCATGTGTTTGAGCTTTAGTGTTCCTAGAATATGAGTGACAATAACTCATGACTCTCCAATATGGTAGGGGGAAGAAAAGTAAGAAAATCAGTCTTTTTGCACATTATTAAAATACTCTCTGGAACAGAAAATGACCATGAACACCATAAACACCATGAGCGTTCTGGAAATTCTTGCTTATTTTTCATGAGCATACAACTCAAATCACCCTCAGCTTTAAAACTTAATAAAAGAGTGGACCTGTCTTAAGAGAAAATGGAGAGATGAAGGAAGGAAGCAATTATTAGTGGAAGGATATTGTCTAAGAACTAGACAATAGTGGAAAAATTTTCCCTAGACTATCAAAGAATTAGGACTGATCTTCTCTCTGTGTGTGTGTGTGTGTGTGTGCATTTGTATAGAGAGTTTTTATGTAAAACTATGAAGTGCAAATCCATGAAAATTTCTCAAAAATCCCCCCAAAAAATTTCTCTTCACTTCTTAAGTGAGTCTGGAATGCTGTATTTCCTATATGTTGCTACACAACAGAACTTTTACTATAGATGTAAAAAATGGCAAGTCTTGTTCTTTTGTTTCATGCATCTCTTCATTTAGCACCATATAATACATGCATGCATTCCTAGTTTAAGTCATTTGGCAAGGGAAACTTCTATGAAATAATTGTCCCAAAGGAAAACCACACCCAAGAATGAACACTGAGCACAAAATTGGTTGTTCTTACTTTGGTTTCTCAGAGGAGCCAGGGGATAATCCATTAGCATGTGCTTCAGATGACCCTTTTAGGATGGAGAATAGGAATTACAGGGGAGTGGTGGGCTTTTATTCGTGCTGAGATATCAGCTTTTGATTCATAACTACTCACACCAGCTCATAATGAATGAAAGAAATTAACTAACGGAAGAAATAAAGGGAGCTTTGAGCACTTTTCTGCTCTTTTGAATTCTTTGGAGACAGTCTGGTGCAAGTTAAGGTTCTATTCCATTTTCAGTGTCTTTTAAAAGTGCTTTCATTCCAACTGAGCATTTTTCATAATGTCATCCTAAACAAACTTAGTATTCAGATGGCTCTCTCATGTAAGAACAAAGTAGTTGAAATGGCTTGTAAATATATTAACAGGGCAAATATGTATTAACTTGCTGCCTTAGGTTATAAGTCTTCTTTTAAAGGAAGAAAATATTTGTGTAGAGTGAATAGCTTTATTGAATTATAACTTACAATGCAGCATTACAGGCTGTCAATAAATGACATCATGTTTCTTTAATGGTTGCATTTGAGGAAGGTCACTATAATCACAGAAAAGCAACTACTTACAGTAGAAGATCTGGAAACCTTATCAAATCTGGTTTATTTTTTCCCCCACAGTGAAGTCTGGAAACTGAACTCCTTTCTACAAATACCATTTTGTTCTAGTAACTTGACACAGTAAAGCTAGATGCAAAACCTAAAAAATATACTACACTTTCAGATATTAATCACTTATCACTTTCTCTTCTCTTGTACACTAAAAAAGATGAACACAAACAAAATTATTTTGTCCTTTGTTACTAAAGAACAAGTACAAGTTAGCATTTCTTTTTAGTCCAGACTTTTCAGACTAGCAGTCCTGATCGCTGGTTTACAATATTAACTTCATAAATTTCAGGTTTTGTACCCCAGTGCTTAAAAGATAGAAATAAAATGACTGAAAGTTTCAAAAATTATACTGTCCAAAACTCACGGGGCTTTAAAAATATAAGCTTACAATTATGTTTCTTCGGTGTGTGGATCTCTTCAGAAAACTCAGGTCTACAGTTGTGAGCAGATTTAACTAGTCTTCTTGGGATACAATAATAAAGTTCATGAGCTCACTCTAATTATTCCATGCCACCTACACTTATTTAAAAGGGTGGAAAAAAATCAAACATTCCTGATGTATTTTGAGATCTGTTGAGAGATGTTACCATTTGATTTCACATGTTCTACAGAATATATATATTAGATAAACAGGCCAACAGTCTGACTTTTCCACATATGGCACTTTTGACAGTACTGCAATGCTGTAGGGTTGGCAGATGGAGCAATTATATATTTTCTAGCTAGGAAGTAACCTATAAAGTAAGACTCGAATGTAACATAGAATATGCTATGATTTAAGAAATTTCTACTTGAGTTCTCATTAGTTAATAACTTTCACTATCATATCTGTTGGACTGCTGAGATTTATTTCCTCTAATTAATATATCTATACAGCAGTCCTCTGACATTCAGCTCCTACATATGGGAATATATCTGAGTTGAGTTGTTTGATGAACAACAAATTAAGTGGGTTTTTAATTAATACATTATATGGCTTGACTTTGCCATTGAGGAATCAGAAAAAATATTAAAGAAATGTCAGCAGAACCATTTTAGAAAAGACAATTTTTAAAAGACATATCCTAAAAATTAACTTGTTTTTTCTTTTTTGCATTCCATTTTATGACTTTTTTTTAAAGTAAATTTTCATAAACGTTCAAAACATATAATTTAAATAAAATATTCAGAACATACTCAGGCTATGCTCAAATACCCACTCTGTAGATGGACCTATTTTTTTCATATTCTAGCCTGCAACTTCCAGAATTCTTTCATCAAGAGTTTTGTTTACTGAGATGTTCACAATACACTGGAGCTTTGCCCTTCATTGAATGTGCCTCAGTCTTCAACTTAATAGCTTGTGCTTCTCTCTTTAATGACAAAGAACAAAGTCCAACCTGACAAAACAAAGAATGAGACTGTGAATATATTAATGCAAATTGATTTTTATGTAACATTTTACATTTTCATTTATCTTGTATTTATCAGGAGATTACAAATAAAGTATTCAGCAGATTTATATTCAAGATATGCCTCATAGATTATTTAATCATGACATATAGGTATCTGTAGCTAACCTTGAACATATGCTACTATTCAAACTTAAGAATATGCATAAACAAACTGTCCTTGGACAACACACGACTCAAAAAATAAGATGGTAGAAGTTATTTACTGACTCAGGCATTCATTTTATTTTCCAGACTATTGCATAAGGTAGACCTTTTGTAGCAAGAGACTGGTATTATGGTGTTGTAGTTTAGGTCCAGCAAGCAATAAAAGACCACACAGCTGCTTGCTCACTGCCCCTCTTTGTGGTTTGTGGGCTAAGGCAAGGACAGGGAGGGATCACTCAAGCATTATGGTCACAGGCAAAACTGACATGATTTTGGGGAAGAAAAATCAATTTAATCAGTTACCAATCAAATCAGAGTAAGATTATGAGAGACAAAACAAAACAGCTCTTAAAAAAAACACCTTACCCCCACCTCTCTCTTCTTCATGAGCTACTTCCTCCTTCCCAGTGGCACAGGGGGTGGGCGATAAGGGTTTCCCAGTCAGTTCACCACAGGTTGTCTCTGCTGTTCCTTCCTCCTCAGGGGGCCAGAACTCCTCACACTCTTCCCCTGCTGCCATATGGGGTCCCTCACACTGGAGACAGCCTTCCATGCACCTCCCTGGCACGAATCCTTGTCACAGGCTGATCTTTATTCTCCAAGTGCTCCAGCATGCGTCCCTTCTGTGAGCATGCATTCCTTCAGGAGTGAACTGCTCTGGCATGGGCTTACCATAGAGTCACGAGCTTCTTTGGGTACAGCCACCTGCTCCGGCATGGGATCCTCCACAGGCTGCAGAAAGGTCGCTGCTCCACTGTGACCATCTATGGCTGCAGGAGGGTCACTAAATTTATATTAAGAAATATACTTGTTTAGATTACTGTTTATTTCAAAGAACAATGGAAGAAAGTATACATATTTAAATCCAGAACCTTTGATTTTCTTTGTGTCACTGCTTACAGAATGAATATTCTCAGAAATGTTTTAATAACATCTTAGTTATTCTACTATATATTTCAATGGGAGTGGTAGAATTGCATTAGATTAACTCACACAGCTCCTGTCTTACCAAAAGTTTCTGTAAGATACTTAACTTTTTAACTGCATCACTTCAGAAAATGGCATAGTATCATACAAATGGCATCTCTTAGGAAACCATAATTACAGAGTTGTTGAATTAAATTCAGACATGTTAAGTATCACATAGTTTTTCTCATGCTGCTAAACTTTTAAAAAAAAAAAGAAAAACTAAAAATTGAGGAAGAAGGAAACAGTAAGAAAAAGCTTATTTTCTACTGTCATTTTTTTACCATTTCCCTATTACAAGCAAGCTTAAAGAAGAAGAAAAAGTTATTTTAGAGGTATCACATAAATAGAGAGCTCATCTGTTAAGTCAGAAAAGGCCTTATTAATGTGGTGGCTCCGTAGCCTGAATACATACACATGTCATATTGTATGACAGGGCATTGTTTGCAGTACAACCTTCTGGGTTCAGACATATGTCATTTCATATAACCAGACATATAGGGCTAGTTCAAACAATGCCTTCTAACAATATGTATGTATTCAGCGAGATAGCTATTAACATAGTCCACAAATACTGTTATATTTATGTCTGCTTTTTACAAGGAGAGAACTTTTTGACTGTAATATTTACATAGCTCCTTTGAAGTATGTCACATTTTTACCTCTGGTTGTGGGGTTGTGTTGTTAGGATGCGTTGGGATATGTTATGCCTTTAGAGAAGTAGTAATTTACCAGATTGGAGCACTGGTGGTAGGGATTGGGTGGTAGAGTGGAAGAGGAACTAGAAGTGATTTTAATATTTCCCATTTCATTTCAATGAGAACAAAAACCCAAACATTTTTTCCTTGATCCTCAGGCAGTACTGAGGTTTAATTCTTGCTTATGTTTTCTGGGATACATGTATCCATCACATTCCTATCTTGAATTATGTTGATGTTACAGCTGGGATAAGCTGATGCAATGTTTTTGTTTTAACTTTGTTTTTTTCCTGAAGCTTCACGTTCACACAGAGTGACACATTGTTAACTGTTGATAAATGTTCTTCACTGTCAGCTTGGGTTTTGCTGGTTTTATTTCTTTTTTTTTTTTTTTTTCCCACAGACACTACTACCATTTTATGAAATGGAGAAAGGGAATTTTTGGTTTTATCTCATTGTGTTGAAAAAGAAAAATATATTATTTGGTTTGGGGCTCTTTTACATAAGATAGTTCTGAACCTTGTGCAGACGATTGTTTCTTATTTAAGCCACAGAGACTCACCTTACTTTCTCTCACTCTGAAGGCATTTTTTTTCTTATTTATTTCAAATTTTTGAAACACAAACTTTAGTCCCTTATTTCTTTACATGGAGAGTAAAAAAATGTAGGGTTTTTTTTTTAATTTTAGTGAAAGTTGTAGTGAACTGTATAGATATATATAAATTGTTTCTTCTGCCCAAAAATTTGGTAGAATACAGTTAAGATAAATAGGACATATTTAAAGGATACTTAGACTGAAGAAGTAACACATAGTTTAATATATTTTCTATACTTCTCTCTTATTTATTCCCCTTTCTCAGTAATTAAAATTTTATCTACAGGTAAATGCACCATTTGTCTTATAAAACTAGTCATTTAATCGGTCTCTCTTATTTGGTTTTAAACAACAGTGGCAGAAAAGAAACATTCTGAATATCATTACAATATGAAAAAAGGGGTTGAATCTGCAGTACACAGATGTTGTTATTCCTAACCTGAGAGAATGACACGCTATTTGAGGTAATGTACCGAACACTGAAACTAAGAAGCAACATAAAATAAACAGTTTGCTGAATAAGTCAGTAACATACGGGTATTACATTGCAGGTCTCTAGCAAATAGGTATATAAAATTTAAATTAACATTATTCCATATTCCATCCTAAGTTACACATGAAACATTAATTTCTCATTAGCTTAAAAATGACAAACTCAATGAAAATTCATTATTTTTTATTTGATACTGATGTTCATATGCTATTTATGAAGCTTTGCCAGTGTTTGAACAACTGAAAAGGATGTCGCTGCATAGGAAGACAAAAGGTTAAATATATTCTTACTTGAATCTATTTATACAGGAAAAGACAGATAAAAAAAGTATTCTGAGTTCCAATAAGTTTTAACATTTTTACTTGACTTGTAGACTAACAAAGCAATGACTCAAGTGTATGGATATTGATATTTAAATTAAAAAAAATATTGAATTAATGTGTAGGAATAATATAATACTGGAAAAGAAACAAAGATTTCCATATGTATTGAGAAACTAGTAATGACTATAAATTAATTATAGTATAGAAATTATAGGTTGGAAAAGACCTTTAAGACCATCAAGTCCATCCATTAGACTAACAATGCTAATGCCTCCACTAAACCACGTCCTTCAGCACCTAATTCATACTCTTTTAAATACCTTCAGGGAAGATGACACAACTGTCTCCCTGGGCAGCCCATTCCAGTGCCTGATGATCCTTTCAGTGAAGAATTTTTTCCTAATATTCGATTTAAATCTCCCTTGGCACAACTTGAAGCCTTTTCTTCTTGTCCTATCACTTCTCACTTGAGAGAAGAGACCAACCCCCACGTCTCTTCAACGTCCTTTCAGGTATCTGTAAAGAATGATAAGGTCTCCCCTCAGCACCCTTTTCTTAAGGCTAAACACCCCCAGCTCCCTCAGCCGCTCCTCATAAGACTTGTTCTCTAGACCCTTCACCAGCTTTGTTGCACTTCTCTGGACACACTCCAACCCTTCAACGTCTTTCTTGAAGGGAGGGGTTCAACACTGAACACAGTATTCAAGGTGCAACCTTGCTAGTGCTGAGGACAGAGGGACAATCACTTCCATAGTCCTGTTGGCCACACTGTTCCTGATGCAGGCCGGCCAGGATGCTATTTGCCTTCTTGGCCACCTGGGCACACTGCTGGCTGATATTCAGCTGTCTGTGGACCAATACCACAAGGTTCTTTTCCAGTGAGCATCATTCCAGCCATTCTTCCCCAAACCTGTAGCACTGCATGGGGTTGTTGTGATCCAAGTCCAGGACCCAGCATACAGCTGGCCTTTTTCCATCGATACAGCCTCTCCAGAGCTCTCTGTAGAACCTTCCTTCCCTCAAGAAGATCAACACTCCTACCCAGCTTGGTGTCATCTGCAAACTTAGTGAGGGTGCATTTGATCCTCTCATCCAGGTCATTGATAAAGATATTAAACAGAAATGGGCCCAATACTGAGCCCTGAGGAACACAACTTGTGACTGGCTGCCAACTGGATTTTATTTTTTTCACCACAACTGTTTGGGCCCTACCATCAACCACTTTTTTACCCATCCAATCCATGAACAGCCACTTTCTGCAGCAGAATGCAGTGGGAAACAGTGTCAAAGTCCAGGTAAACAACATCCACAGCTTTTCCCTCATCCACAACCTTGTCATAGAAAGAGATCAGTTTAGTCAAGCAGGACCTGCCTTTCATAAACCCATGCTGACTGGGCCACATCATCTGATTGTCCTATACCTGCCTTGTGATGGCACTCAAGATGATCTGGTCCATAACCTTCCCCAGCACAGAAGTCAGACTGACAGGCCTGTAGTTCCATGGATCCTCCTTCCAGTTCTTCTTGATGATAAGCATTACATTTACTAACCATCAGTCAACTCGGATCTCCCTCATTAGCTAGGACTGACGATAGATGACAGAAAGTGGCTTGGTGTGCGCTTCTGCCAGCTCCCTCAGTACCCTGCAGTGAATCCCACCTGGTCCCATAGACGTTTCGGTGTATAAGTGCTGCAACAGGTTACTAACCACTGTCCCTTGGATTGCGGGGACTTCATTCTGCTCCCCATCCCCGTATTCTAGCTCAGAGGTCTGGGTACCTGGGGAACAACTGGTCTTAGCATTAAAGACTAAGGCAAAGAAGACACAAAGTATCTCAGCCTTTTTCTCATGCTTAGTCACTGTGTTGTCACTAATAAATTCAATATTTTGTTTTGGTTTTGGTTGTTTTTTTTTTGTGTGATGAAATGAAATTATTAAACACAATACAATATTACACAAGGTATTTTTAGATTTAAGATTAGTTACTCACAGGGTGTTATAATTACAGGGTCTCTCCCATTTATGGGATTTTATGAGGCTCAGTACATACAATTTTTTCTATAAGTGCAATGCACAGATTTTAGTGAGTTATTCTAGTTCTTTAATCCAAGCCATATTTTAAAGTTTTTCTAGTATGGTAATTAGGTGTACATGTACTGGAAAGAACGGTCATTCTTTATATAAGCATGATTGCAAATTTTCTGTTGACATAATTTCATTATAATATCTTTGAGTCTATAACATCTTACTATTATTTTCATAACTATTACATGAAAAAAACCCAACCTCTAATCAACCACTTTTGTTTTAATGATGTGGTTTGTTGTCTTTAAGGAAAATATTTACTTAAGGAAACTTTGGCCTTTTAGTATAGAGGAAAATCAAGAATCGTTTGTCAGTTATCCAATGTATATGCTGGACTCGATACTATGCCTGCCTTACATTGTGCTGACTGTTTTAAAATTTTCTGAAAACTTATGTTTTTAAACACCTACTCTACCACAAGAAAAAAAGCAAACTTTGAAAATGACAATTCAGGAACATTTATGAGGACAGATGTACAACATGATTAGATGTACAACATAATTAACAATGATTAACCTAGGCTACTGCTGATTTAACCTTCACAGAAACACGTTAAGTAAATAGTTTTTCTCTACAGATTGCTTAAACCTAAATGTCCGTGTATGTAAATGTCTGTGTTACCATGTCTGTTTCAATGAAAACAAGGAATAGGTAAAATGTTGAACAAATGCAATCTACATTTCTTGTCTGTGTGTGGTTCACCTCTAAAATTTGCCTCATAAGCAGAAAAGACATAACCTGCAGTTGTCAATTTTTGGTGAAAGTTCGAACTGGATTTTTTTTTTTTTTATTGCAGAGTTTTGGGGTGTCAATTTATATATATTTAAATATAATAAATGCTCTTGTAGACTAAATAAAGTGAAAAGATTATAATGGCAAAAAGAGCAGCCAGAAGATGGGTTTCATACAAGATAGTGGGAAATCAGAGTAAAATATACAAAGTATGGGAGCAATCCCTTGACGTTGTTTCCCTCACTCCCAAAGCCCAGCACATTCTTCTTCCTCTCAGTTGGATATTCTGTCACCTTTCAACCACAGATCTGCCATATGTGAGGTTAGTATCATTATCATAACTGAGATTTTATTTTGAATTGTAAAAGTGAATTAAGTTTGTGAAAAGTGTAGGAAGATTATTGCACTCTCTCAAGACTCCTACTACATAGAGTGTGTAGATGCTGGAAAAAAGGAAGATCAGAAAGAAAATATTGCCAAGAAAACAAAGAAGTATAAAATTTCTCACAAATAAGTGAGAAATAGAAAATAATATTCTCCAGAAAATATCAGAAGTGTAAATAAATTTATTAGATGAGCTACATGAAATAAATGCCTATGAGATTAGTTGACAGAAAATATTGGTTTGGGAAGTCTCTTCTAGTCCTTGGGAAAGCCCGAGATAGACGTTTTGGTTTAGCTAGTTTTCAGGAAGAATATTTAACACATGTCTAATTGTCACATAGTCTTTTTTGCTTACAACTATTGTGTTAAGACATTATTTATGCCCACTGTTTTATAATTTGGTCGTAAAATTTATGGATAGGTTTAGATGAGATGTAACTGCCATAGCTTTTTTGTTGTTGTTGTTTTTCAATCTGTAAAGCATTTACATCTTTGCAAAATAAAATGAAATTATGTGCAGATACATTTGACTCCTCCGAATGAACTTCTTGTGAAAATGGAATGAGAGTTATCACAGTATTCTCTTGGGAAAAATAAGACAAATGTAGCAGCAAGCTATTTTAAACCATCTTTTCTTGGGATTGATATTTCTGACATCACTGTCCTGTATTGTATGAGGACACCAGTTCCAGTATCCCCACACTGGACCGAAATCCTTCTACTGCATTAACAAAAGCAAAGACATACAGAAACTACGAGAAAAAGCCATAGCATAAAAATGTGTATCATTAGCAGAGGATTTTAAAACCTGTTGGGAATTTGGAAGTGACAGCAGCTCCTGAAGAACCACAGATGTTTTTTGGTAGAAATGTTGTAGCCATATGAAATATCTAGCATTGTTCTCACAAATACAATCCTTCATAACTATAAGGCAGGATCCTTACAAGATTGTGAGATACATGTAAGAATTTAAACAGTTAGATACAAAAATTCTGCATTTCCAGATCCAGAAAACAAGTTTAACCCAGAATATTCTTAATGTATATGAAATTAAAAAAAAAAAAAAAGTTTGATGTGCTCGTAATGTGTGAATTGTTTTACAGAGTCACCTATCATACTGTGGACTTTATATACAGGAAAAAATTCATGCAGGCTGGAGTATTTCATAGAGCAAAAACTGAGCAGCTGCATGATATTTCTGTGATAATCTGTTGTCAGATAAGCTGAATATAGGCCCCAAGGAGTGAAGAGAATAAGTAATTGAATCTTTGATCTTAAAGATATAGGTGAAATAGGAATTGTCAAAGTAATAACGAATTAAAATTTGCAAAAATATATTAACAGTTTTCAAGAGGTCATTAACTATAAAAATAATATTGAAAAATTCAACCAGACAGTCAAGGCAGGAGAATGAGGGGTTATTCTAGAACAAATTGAAATAAAAGTCTGGTTTTTTGTCCAAAGTCAGATAAATGCTTTATGATCAAAGCACTATGATTAAAGACTCTGAAACTCTTTGTGAGCAAACACGAAGTGGAGAATGGAAATGAACGCATGAACATGGAAATTTCCATGTTTACAGTGGATGAAACATTCAGGGAGCTTCATCTTCAGACAGCTTCAGTACAACTATCACCCACAGCTTGTGCACTGATGCCTAACCAGGGTTAAGTGCAACAAGTCTGTTTCTGTCACATAACCTAACAAGGTGTGCATGTGAAGGGTAGGACTGTGGAGGATAAGTGTTCAAGGATTTTCATTCATCCTGAGGATACGTCTGCCTTTGCCTTAATGTACTCAAATTGGTATGATTATATCATATCTGTGCCTGAAGGAACTGGCACATGAAATTGCAGGTCTCTTGAGAATATTCTGACATTTATCAAGTCAAACATCAGGCCATAGGAATGATTAATAACAAACGTACTACCTGTATTTAAAGAAACTAGGCAGAACATAACCGTTCAACAATAGACATTTGTTTCACCACAATTAAGTGATTTTAGAGGAAAGCATACTATAGAGGTGATGGAAGTGAATGGAAAATGAGATAACATTCATCACTAAAGGTAAAGTTTATGTTAGAACAATTTAACAGGATAATCTACCTTCTAAGAAACAAAACCAGCAGAGTTCTTGATATGGTGCTACACAAGAATTTATTATTTTAACAAAAGAAAAGGATGATTAACAGTGATTGTAAGCTACATAAAAAGATGACAACGAATATTACTGAAAAAGGAAAAATCTTGGAGAGAGGTTACAACAGTGACCTATTAGAAGTGTAATTGAAAGGGGAAGCAGTGTAAAAAGTCAAGATTACGTGTTTGGTAACCAAACCAAAAGGGTTTTGGCTATATGCTTGGAAAAGAGCTTAGATGGATGAATTAATAATTGGAAAATTACAAAATAATAATTTGATTCGGATGTGAAAAAGGCAATATATCAGTATGAATATTTCCAATTGAAACAGGTAGTATGACTGAAATCCCATCTGGAGTATTTAATATAATTCTAGATACTTATTTCTAGAAAGATGTTTTGAAACTGAAGCAGAGACAGTGCTACCCAGAAAATAACAATACAGAAAAGAACATATAGAGCCTAAATGGAGAAAAGCCAAAGGGTAAAACAGGGGAAAATAAAATAGGATAGGAATTGCTGAACTAATTAGTTCTATAATAAGCACCAGTGAAGCCAAAAAAACATCATCTCTAAGACATTCTTGTTATATTTATGATGTAAATTCTGACCTGTGATCTTCCATAGCCTGTGTAAAATATTGGACTAGAAAATCTGTAAATTTGTACCCACTTCTTAGGAGGTCGGGGTGACAACATCTGACAGTAGTTAGGTAATCTGACTGCTCTTCAGTCTCAAAGTTTGTGTGTTTCTTTTATGAATTGACTAGATGCTGTCATTCAGATGTGTAGTGTTCTGTGCTCTGAATTTGGTAAAAATATTACATATGCATACATGAGTTCTAAAACTTAGTGTGAAGCAGTATTAAGCTGAAATTCAGGGACAAAATACATTGTTCATTTGACATTCAATTATGCTGTTTGAATAGTATGCTGAGCAAAATTGGAAGAAAATTTTATTGGTTTATTTCAAACTTATTACTACTGAAAATATTAAAAATAAAAAGATCAGAAATATTCCATGGTTAAAGCTTGCAGTTATTATTATCCATTCTGTGTTGCTGTTGTTCTATTTAAGACAGAAAGAAACCTGAGAAATGAAGTATTATGCCAGTAATACAATGTACAACATACTGTTAAATTTCTATTAATTCAATGTTTCTCAACTGCAAATACTTCTATCTTTCCTCTTCCATTATATTATTTTTTCCTAATACACATTATTATTTTTATTATTTTCATAAAAAACACTGACAATTCCAAATGAAATATTGAAACTAAAACCTACCACTAAAAAGAAGGAAGCTTTAAAAAGCATTCCAGGTTAGGTAATAAAGACCGGTAGAGTCAC
The DNA here is from genome assembly GCF_000690775.1 of Eurypyga helias. Classification (NCBI taxonomy): domain Eukaryota; kingdom Metazoa; phylum Chordata; class Aves; order Eurypygiformes; family Eurypygidae; genus Eurypyga; species Eurypyga helias. Next base: position 30,094 of record NW_010253174.1, on the reverse strand, counting down.
AGTTCCCTTAACTAAATGTCTTTTCACTATGAAAAAAACCCCACAACTGTATTTGCTATAAGAATTAAAGTTAAAGATACGTATAACAATAAAGTAGGAATTTACCTTTCAGACAGTATGATGTAGGTTGTTCTCTGGTGAAATAAGACAATGTGATCTCACAAAGCCCAGAAAAAATTTACAATCTTTCTGAATTGGTACAATTAAAAGACAGGAAAATGGTCATGGTCTGGAGTGTTGAACTATTTCAAATCTTTTGGGTTCAGAGCTAAAACATACTACTGCTCTTTTGCAGGTACCACCTTCTATTCCCTTTTTAACACCAAAATGTTTTCCTTCACATCTATCTTTGCAGTGTTTAGAAACGCAATGGCTATGCTCCTGCACCTGCAGAAGTGAGAGCAAGCACTAGTTGTAAGTAAAATAGGATGAGAACTTTCCACTAAAAATTATTTTGACAGAAAAATATTGTCTGTAAACAAAACAAGCCTTTTCATTCACCCTGTATGCAGAGATGAAAATTACACTATTTGCCACTCTTTGCTAATGTTTCAATTTTTCTGAGTAGAATAGCATTGCCTTTTCAAATTTTTCCTTTGCAGTCTTGCAACTTTAAGTTTGCAATGTCTTCATTTTTTTGTTTAAAATTGTAATTTCATTCCCCACAATTTCATAATAAATCTCTTGGTGAGTAGTTGGAGGGATGTAAAAAGAGATTTGTCTTGTGGCTTGCCGTATGCCCAGTCTTTAATGCATATCTTTATGATATCAACAAGCAATCTTTTCAAATTATCGATACATAACTGTTTTGTTTTTTCTTTCAAAACTCCTTGTTACTGTGTCAAGTAAAACAACATTAATTTTATCACTGTCCCACTTTTTTCAGCATTGTTACAATTTCAGAAGTTAAAGAAAAGGCTCATTTTTTTTCAAGTGCTTTTATGTAAAATCCCAGAAAGGAACACAATGCTGACCAAATAGAAAATAGTAGATTCAAAATCAAACAAAGCATTTTTACAAAGAATTTTTTTAACATTTGGCTTGAAATGGAATTAAAGATGCATAAAATTATGCAACCCCAGTGATATTTAGAGGATCATCCAAGATGTTTTAATTTACATCTGTTTTTTGTCACTGAAAAAAGTATTTCCTCTACTTAGACAAGAACACTAAAAAGTTACATCCAAAGAATACATGAAAAAGTGTTTTTAATTCTAATTTATTGATGACCAAGCAGCCTGTTTTCAAAACTACATATTGGTTAGCAAGAATCACAAATACAATGTTATGCAAAAGGGTTTTTCTGTAAAGACAAAGCTCATCCAGAATGTCATGAATGCTGTACTTTCTAATACAGTTTTGTGTAACTGTGACCTGGTCCCTGGAGGTGATGACATGCTCTCCTGGGGCCAGTGTATAAGATTTTGTTTCATTCCATAATACATCAAGCTAAGCGGCCACTGTTACCCCCGTACCAGCAGTGCTGGGAACTTGGCTGGGAAGGGAAACTTGCAAAGGCTTGCCCCGGAGGATGTACAGAGCTCCAGGGTTCCAGCTGCAGCACAGACTTTTGCTGGCAGTGTGGTCTTTGTCCAGACTTTGTGGAGAGTGATTAGCAGAGAAGTAGTGTATTTGTCTGAAAAATTGGTCTGGATAGGGGGTTTGGAATTTTTTTCTCCCTGCTCTCAGCTCCTGGGCTCAGGGAGGGTTTTGGAGTTTTCTCCATCCCGTCTTTTTTTTTTTTTTTTTTCTAGGCTTGGGGTTTTGGATTTATTTTGTTTGCTTTGCTATTCTGGAACCTGGCTGTGTCGGTCCACGGGTGGTGAGATCTTGTATAATTAGTTCTACATTTCTCTTCTTTATTTACTTATAAGCAATAGCATTGCTAGTTTAAGGAACTCGAGAGGAGATGTTTTGCTCTGAACCTCCATGTGCCAATGTCTCGGCTATCAAAAGTAAATATTCTGCTCAGCCAAGAAGGGAATACAAAACATATCTCTCATGGGGTACCCTGGGTTCTACCTGAGAGACCATGGAGTGGACATGAGGAGGGGGGTTGGAAAACCTACCTCTCTCCTGGAGGAACGAGTAAGTGAAATGAAAGTAAAAAGATCTACTGGTGAGGACTCTGCCAGAAGAGCTGTTGTTCCCATATCTAAACAGCATGAACAATCTTACATGGCCAATAATCCCTTTCTCCAGGACATGAGTGAGGCACGTGAGTATTAGAGGGGCCCTGCCTCCAGCCAGGTGGAGGAAAGGGACAACTGTGTTTACTGGACTGTGTGGATTTGATGTCCTGGCAAATCAGAGCCGCAGTAGTACAGAGCTCTAGTAGACATGGGTGCACTGCATACCCTCATGCCATGAAACTATAGAGGGATACAGCCAATAAGTATTTCTGGTGTGACTTGAGGCTCTCAACAACTGACTGGGTTGGAGGCTGAAATAAGCTTGACTGGGAAGGAGTGGCAAAAGCACCCCATTGTGACTGGCTCAGATGCCCTGTGCATCCTTGGCATAGACTATCTCAAGAGAGGGTATTTTAAGGACCAAAATAGGGTACTGGTGGGCTTTTGGGATAGCTGCTATAGAGATTGAGGACATTGAGCAGCTGTCTGTCTTGCCTGGACTGTCACAGGACCCTTCTGTTGTGGGACTGCTAAAGGTTGCAGACCAACAGGTGCCAATTGCTACTACAACAGTGCACCGGCGACAGTACCGCACTAACAGAGACTCTTTGCTTCCCATCCAGAAGCTGATTCGTCAGCTGGAGAGACAAGGGGTGATCAGCAAAATCTGCTCACCCTTTAACATCCTCATCTGGCCAGTGTGTAAACCTGATGGCGAATGGAGATTGACAGTGGACTCTCATGGCCTGAATGAAGTCATGCCACCATTGAGTGCTGCCGTGCCAGACAGGCTGGAACTTCAGAACAAACTGGAGTCAAAGGCAGCCAAGTGATACGCCACAAATGACATTGCTAATGCTTTTTTCTCCATTCCATTGGCAGCAGTGTAGGCCAGAGTTTGCTTTCACATCAAGAGGCATCCAATACCCCTGGAATCTATTGCTCCAGTGGTGGAAGCACAGTCCTACCATCTGCCATGGATAGATCCAGACAGCACTAGAACAGGGTGCAGCTCCAGAACATCTGCAATACATTGATGACATCATTGTATAGGGTGACAGAGCTGATGAAGTTTTTTAGAAAGGGAAAAAGATCATCCAAATCCTTCTGAAAGCTGATTTTGCCATAAAGCAAAGTAAGGTTAAGGGGCCTGCACGAGAGTTCCAGTTCCTAGGAGTAAAATGGCAAGATGGACATTGCCAGATCCTGATGGACATGATCAACAAAATAACAGCTGTGTCCACACCACTGAGCAAAAAAGAAACACAAGCTTTCCAAGGCATTGTAGGTTTCTAGCGGATGCATATTCTAAATTGCAGCCAAAATGTAAGCCCTCTCTATGAAGTGACTCATAAGAAAAACTGTTTCAAATGTGGCCCTGAGCAATGACAAGCCTTTGAACAAATCAGGCAGGGCCAGAGGTAAAGAATGTGCTCTACACCGCAGCCGGGGAGAATGGCCCTACCTGGAGTCTCTGGCAGAAAGATCCAGGGGAGACCCGAGGTTGACGCCTAGGATTTTGGAGCTGGGGATACAGAGGATCCGAGGTCCATTACCCTCCAACTGAAAAAGAAACACTGGCAGCTTATGAGGGACTACAGTCTGCCTCAGAAGTGGTTGGAACTGAAGCACAGCTCCTCCTGTCACCTTGACTACCCATGCTGGGCTGGATGTTCAAAGGCAGAGTCTCTTCCACTCATCATGCCACTGATGCTACATGGAGTAAGTAGGTTGCCCTGAGAATGCAATGACCTCACATAGGAAATCCGAGTTGTCCAGAAATCTTAGAAGTGATCATGGATTGGCTGCAATGCAAAGAGCTTGAAATGTAACCAGAGGAGGAAGTGAAGGGCTGAAGAAGTCCCTTTGTACAGCCAGTTGCTGGAAAATATGAAAAAATATGCCATGTTTACTGATGGATCCTGCCACATTGTAGGG
>NW_010253174.1:0-25936 GCF_000690775.1 Eurypyga helias | reverse complement strand
TGCAGGTAGAAAGCTTTGGTGTGGAGTCCCACACGACAAGTTGCAGAGACTGCTGAAGGCCAAGGTGAATCCAGTCATTTTGCAGAGGTAAAGGTCATTCAGTTAGTTTTGGATGTTGCTAAACAAGAGAAATGGCCAGTGCTTTACCTCTACACTTACTCATGTATGGTGGCAAGTGCGCTGGTGGGGTGGCTACAGCAATGGAAACAGAGACCTGGTAGAGCTGAGGCAAACCCATCTGGGCTGCTGTGCTGTGGCAGGACATTGCTTCCTGTCTAGACAGATGCTCACATGCCTAAAAGCAGAGACTGAAGAGGAATCACTGGTCACAAGGAGAACACCTGGCAGGCAAAACAAGGGAATTCTAGATGCTCCAGTCCACAAGCCAACTTCTTTGGGAGGCCACCTTAAATGCCTTTATGTGAAAACATGGAGCATGGGAAATAAGAAGAGCTAAAGATGTGTGCACGAATGAGGGGTTATGACCTCATTGGCATTGTGGAGACGTGGTGGGACGGCTCCTATGACTGGAGTGTCAGAATGTAAGGATACAGGCTCTTTAGGAAGGACAGGGAGGGGAGATGTGGAGAGGGTGTTGCTCTTTATGTCACAGACCAGCTGGAGTGTGTGGAACTCCACCTGGGTATGGATGAGGAGCTGACCAAGAGTTTTTGGTTTAGGATTAAAAGGAGGGCAGGAAGAGGGGATACAATAGTAGGAGTTTGCTACAGACCACCTGGCCAGGATGAGCGAGTGGATGAGGCCCTCTACAAGCAGATAGCAAGAGCTTCATGTTCACAAACCCTGGTCCTCATGGGGCACTTCAACCACATCGAAATCTGTTGGAGGGACAACACGGCAGGGCACAAGCAAGCCAGGAGGTTCCTGGAATGCACTGATGACAACTTTCTTCTCCAAGTGATAGAGGAGCTGATGAGGAGGGGTGCCATGCTGGACCTTGTTCTCACCAACAGGGAGGGGCTGGTGGGGAATGTGAAGGGCAGCCTTGACTGCAACGACCATGAAATAGTGGTGCAAGGAGGCGAGGAGGGTGCACAGCAAGCTCGCTACCCTGGACTTCAGGAGAGGAGACTTTAGTCTCTTCAGGGAACTGGTTGGAAAGGTTCCTTGGGAAGAAGTCCTGGACGGAAGAGGGGCCCCAAAAAGTTGCAAGTATTCAAGGGCCTTCTCCTCAAACTGAGGAGTGATGCATCCCAATGAAGAGGAAGTCCGTTAAAAGCACCTGGAGGCCTGCGTGGATGAACATGCAAGATCCTGGACATAGTGAAGCAAAAGAAAGAAACCTACAGTGGGTGGAAGCAGGGACAGGTAGCCTGGGAGGAATACAGGAAAGTTGTCCAAGAGGTCAGAGATAAGGTTAGGAAAGCCAAAGTCCAGACAGAATTAAACCTGTCCAGGGACATCAAGGCCAACAAGAAGGGCTTCTATAGGTACATAGGAGATAAAAAGAAGATCAGGAAAATGTGGGCCTTCTGTGGAACGAAACGGGAGAGCTGGTTTCCCAGCATACGGAGAAGGCTGAGGTACTCAATGCTTTTTTTGCTTTGGTGTTCACTGTCAAGGCCACAAGCCATAACCTCAGAGTCATGCAAGGCAAGAGCAGGGACTAGAATGAACAGCCCCTCATAGTTAGTGAGGAACAGGTCTGGGAACACCTGAGGAACCTGAAGGTGCACAAGTCCATGAGACCAGATGAAATACATCCACAGTTGCAAAACCACTATCCGTCATATTCAAAAACTTGTTGGAGGTCTGGTGAAGTATTGCTGACTGGAAAAGGAGAAAGTTTTTCTCCCTGCTCTCTGTTCCCAGGCTGAGGGAAGGAGTTTTCTCCATCCCGTCTTTTTTTTTTTTTTTTTTCTAGGCTTGGGGTTTTGGATTTATTTTGTTTGCTTTGCTATTCTGGAACCTGGCTGTGTCAGTCCACGGGTGGTGAGATCTTGTATAATTTGTTGTATTTTTCTGGTTTCTTTAATTACTTATTAGCAATAGTATTTTTAGTAACTCCATAAGTTTCATTTATATAATTAAATTGTTCTTATCTCAACTTCTATGGGAAGAAGAAGTTTTTTTTCTGACTCTTCCTCACTGGGAGTGGGGGTTGGGTGGGGAGAGTGGTAGAGCTACTGGTGGTGCTTAAGTGCCAGACAGAGTTAACCATGATAAACTGAAAGGTATTAAACAGAAATTTCACTGGTAATTTGACAGTAGTATACCTCAGTGCAGACCTCTTCTTATTTTTCAGTTCCCTACTGAAGACAGAAAGTTTATAAGGAGTTGGAGACAGAAGCATTAGTGGCAAGTGAAAGTCCTGATAACTCCTCCCAAGCTTCCTCTATTCTCAGCAAGCAGCTGGCTGTACCATTCTCCAAACATCTAGATCCAATTTTCTGTGAAATCTCCTATTCTTCTGAAGCTGCATACCCTATACCTGAGAAGTTATTTTACACCCAATTTGCCACAGTGTGATTTCAATAAAAGGAATTAACATTATAACCATAGTAACTAGGCATTCAGGTAAATACCACTGCTTAGAGGATAAACTGAAACATGAACAAAATAAGTCATGTGTAAAATAATCTGAAGTACAACAAACTTGATAAACTTTTAGTTGTCTAAAGGAAATGCATAAGTGCACATGTGGGAGAATGTCATTCCAAAGATTGCCTCTATACCGGTTCTTATCTGATAGCATCATCTTTTCCCTCAGTGTTACTGTATTTAAGACTTCCAGAACAGAAAAATCTGCCAGAAAAGTAATCATAGAGATGATATTTTAAGAGAGGCCAGTTTATCACAAACAGATACTGCTCAACACAGATATTCATGTACAATACTTACAACTGTTCAAGGAATGTCCTGTGAATGAAAAAAATCTAGAGAAGAGCAGTGAGAATCTTCAGAAGTCTAGAAAGTATAACTTTCAAGGAAAACTTAAAACATTTGGTTCTCAGACTAAAAAAATAAGGTTAAAACAGACAGGATACTTCTTTTCAGATGAGAGACAGATTAAATCTTTCCTCATGTTGGCTGTGTACTCGACCAGAATAGGTTTAAAATTCTGAAAGGAGAGTTGCCAAGAAAACGATTAAAGCAGTAAGAATAAAGAAGCACTGAAATAACTTGTCTAGGAGGGCTAAAGAACTGTCAATGTCTGGAAGACTTTAACCGTGATGCAGAGAGGAGTCAGATAGGAATGTTGAATGAACTGTTTCTACTCATGTTTTCTGTAGAGGAATTTTTAGGTGACCATGGTCACGAAGTGCTAATGCAGGCCTGCGTGCACAACCCAGGCTGTGTGAAGGACGATGCGCCCTTGAGCAGGTGAAAGAAGGAAGTGATAGATCGAGTAAACAAAGAAAAGGGGATTTGAAGCAGGATGCCTAAACCGCCAGGGGGAGGAGTGTTGTCGCGTGGCTGGAGCTCTGTAGCCAATAAGGAGTAGGGATAGGGTGCATGGACAAAGCGATGTAACCAATCATTTAGAGGCTGATGGTGCGTGGCACTTTGTAACTCGATAAATACCCAGATGCCGGAATAAAGTTAGAGCTTTGGGAGCATACCTCTGTGAGGACTTCTCATTGACTCTGTGCCTGACCTCCTGGTACCAACCGATTCACTACAGTTTTCAGGATGGTCTATGTGATCACTGCACAGCATTTTCTGTCCTCCTTTCTGAGATTTCAATAGCCATTCTATTCTAGAAGACTCTGGGTTTTTTTTCTACAGTGCCTTTCTTTTGTTACACAATAACACTGCTATCTAGTGATTAAAAGAAGACTGGGAAATGGCTAATATAGTACAAGCAACATTATACAATCTGCAAATCAATCTCACCTTCAAAATATTTATGAGGATGAGACTACTCTCTTAATTGAAGTTAAGGCTGCAGCTCCTCTCTGAATCTGATTTTTAATAGAAGATACAGAAAGAAGGGAAAGACTTCATTCATCTAGAATCTTTTTAGTAATAGGCAAAGAAGAGACAACTGCATGTAAAGTTATATTCAAGCAATGGAAAATGTAAGAAATGAAAGATCTTAATATAGTAAATAGCTGTCATCTATAAACATCATAAAGTATTTAAAATCTCTACATCTGAGCACCTATACAGACTAGTCCAGCTGGAAAGAACTACTTTGAGAATGTGCACTATGAAGGTTGGAAAAACAATTATTTAAAAAACAAAGCAAACTAGAAAAAAGTCTTAAAAAAAAATTATACCATACATAAAATCACTGTAATTATTCTGCCAGAAATAGTCAGTATCCAAGGGATTCATTTAAAGTACAGTCTTTACTGCATTTATTTACATTCATGTATTAGTTATTAATGTGTAGTGTTGCTTAATGCAGTCGTATTTTGTTTCCTATTAATAATTCTGATAGCACAATCAGAAGTGGAGTCTATCTGTGTTAAGCGTTCCACACAAAACACAACTCGAGAGATAAAATATAAGAGAAGGGATTACACCACAGTTAGAGTTTTACCTTAATTGCAGATGACTCCTGCAGATGCAATGCTACAAGAACAGACAGAAATCCATACCTGTGGTGCGGCGGGGAGGGGTTGGGGTGGGGGTGGATAATGACATGAAGACATTGCAAAGTTCTGCTTTTAGCTTCAACATCCAGTTGAATTGAATTCAGAAGTCACTAGGGTGCAATGAGGAACCCACTTTTGCTTTTCAGGACTTTTGATGGAGAAGTAAGTGTATTTCCTTTGAAATCCTAACTATAGGGGCAATAAACAGAACTATAAAGAGTATTTTTATTTCATGGTTTCTCAATGTCCAGGCAACTGTATATTTTTAAAGAGAGAGCTCCTGCATGTAGCTTTCTAAATAAATGGGGGAAAATGGAAGAAAAAGAGAGATTTGCTGCTTAGGAATTCTTTGTTAATAAGATAACCTGATGTTTTCAAGTTCTTCTGAAAAAAAGGGGGACCTGTGTATTTTATCTTGACATTTTTTGGGGAAAAAAAGAAGGCACTTTTAACAAACGTAAGTTCTGACAGTTAATATGCATTTTCTGGTTTTATAACCAAGCACACAGAAAGAACTGCGTGACAACTTGCAGTCATATAATGCTCAAAAATCAAATTGTGTGAGGTTAAAAAAACTCCAACAAATCCTTGGAATCCTTTTATCTAGTTTAGAAAAATACTTAGGTAACTTCAACATTCACAACAGAATGTGCAAATAGTTATTTAAAGAGCTGACAAAAAGACAGATAATTAGGACAGACAGATGCTAAACACACAATAACAGAAACACTGACTAACCCAATTTTAAGAACATCCTCGGTGACTGAGCACAAAATTGTTTGAAGTCAGGTCACCAAGATAGTTTGTGAGAGACGTTATTGAAAAATGTAGTTTTTTTAATATAGTGATCATTTCTATTTAAAGTGTTTGTGAAAATAGATTAACACAGACTTTTTAAAATTAAAAAAATAAATCATGCATAAAAAGGCCATGAAAAGAATTCAGAGGTAGTGCTGTATTTGGTGTTAGTGATCCATTTCCCTTAATCATTTCAACTGTTACAGGTTTTCCACTTCTGAGTCCTAAGTAGCCCCTAATGTCAATGTCATTAAATGCTGTACATGCCAGATGTTTGCTCCTGATTATTTAGTTATAAAAATTAAAAGAATTATCATAATTACTTGTACATGCTTAAGAACTTCCTATCAAAGTGACCAATAAAAATTTGCTATTAAAAAAAAAAACAAACAACAAAACCACAAAACCACGGACTTCCAAGTAGATTTAAATATTTATAATTTTTTTTCTTTTTTATTTCTAAAAAGCCCTATTTATGGAACACATTAATATCATTCTTCCTTGTGTGACACAATTGCATGATGGCAGGTCTTTACCGCTTCATAGCCTGGAAATTTGGTAATCACCTGAGTGAAAATGTGATACAGCCACACAGTTAATTAATTATTGTTAATAGCATTTCCAGTAAAGAAGTGCAAGCTGTACAGTTAATCTCTGAGCAGAGAGGATATAAGAGCAGAATTATGGTTTCTACAGAGATGTTTGGAAAGCTTTGTTTTACTAAGAGAATAAAATCCAACTTTCCACATGACAGAAATTTTCATCTTTCATTTCTTTTCTCAATTTGTATGTTTACTATTCCTATCCACCAAAATATAAATAGTCTCCACAATATACTAATGGAAAAGTTACACTCAGCTTCTTCACAAGATATCTTTCCATAATCTTCCTAGATGAAAGTCTTAAAATCCACGTTTTGTGATACCTTTTTCATTGTTGCACCATAGAAGTTTTGTGCTTACTGTGATTCTATTTCTTCCTGTAGTAATAGTGACAGAGACGGTCATTCACAAATTTAGTTACTGAAAACAGCAGCTACTAGAGAGAAATATAGACTACAACCCTCAGAAAAATAAATCTATTCCCTCTTACAGTATAAAACTCATCACTTACAAGTTTATATGTTTTATGTCTTTTCTACTGTTTTTCCACTATGTTACATAGTTTCCACAAAATGGGGTAGCAAAACCTTGAATCAGTCTGTCTATCTCTTGAGTTATTAAAAATATGATAGGAGTGTTCTGTGGATTTCTTTTTGTCTATCTGTAGTTTGTGATGTTTGTGAGTTTACATGCACAGAAGTATTCAAATTCATCATTATGGTTCCCTTACCCTAGTTAATGAGTTTTACTTTATATTCCTGTACATGGTTGCAATTTCAATGATACAAAGTCAAATTCTTTCTGATGTCATAATAGGAAATCTCTGTGTTTGAACATAAAGTAAGCATACTTATTAATACTTAAGCAGCTGGAGTAAGCCATTACTCAAGAATGCATTCTTCCATTGTATAACAGATGACTGGGCACTGGAAGAGAAGTGTTTCCTCAGAGTGTGTGGCTTAACTGGATAGAATAGATTGTGGTAAGTATCTAGAAAATTTGTATAGCAATAGAAGAGAAGGACAAATTGTTCATATTTTCATCATCATGTTGCATATTTGTCCCTAGCAGTCTGCACCTGCTATCTTGCATTAAATATACAACTAAGATTATATTTTTTAATGCAACAGTAATTAAAGCATATTGTCAGACAAGTTGCTGCTACTTAGCTTATTTCTTAACTTCTTTTGTTAAGAATACTTCCTGAATTGTTTAATTTGAAGTTTAAGACAGGATTTGCCTTCTGTAATTTTTAATAATTCATAAAGTCAAAATAATAAGTGCATGTTTGTAAAATATGCAGAAAAATTACGAGCTTTTTATTAATCTTTATGAAAGAAAATTAGCCTCAGTACAGCAAGGGTTTTTTTACAGGTCTCTCCCAGATTCAAAACTAGGTTGTTGAGAGAGGGATGAAGCAGTATGACTGTTGCATATAAATGCAGATGTCTTATTCTGAGATGAATAACTGATATTTTGATAGCAACAAATGGCAAAGTAATCATCCACATTTTACAAACAGGAAGGTTTAGTGACTTGCCATGACCATTCTTTTTCTTGAAACCAATAGCTTAAGTAAACCTATGAGGCAGGTCTATCACAGATTCTCTTTGCTTTCAAGCATTCAGCTCCACCTGCGTTCCTGTTCCTCACCCCAGTGAAGTGTTCTGCCCTTAAGCCTTCTCATCTTAAACTGAGAAACTATTTTTTTCTGTAATGCTGTGTTCCTGTAGAATGGCTTTCTTTACCTTCATTTATCATTTCTGGTCTGTTTTCTTCGCTGTGCAGTCCCATTTTCCTCACTTGTTAGCTCAAGGTTCTCTCAGTGAGACAGGTGAAGATAATTTGAATTACATTGTTTTCTATGACTAATGGACAACTGTCATGAACCATTTTAGGTACAAATCTTGACTTCAAATGGATATTTTAGGTACTGAACTTTCAATGTTGAAAAAGACTGAAGAAATATTTAATTGTAGAGGTTGTATAGACATTGGGTATTTTTTCCCTTCATATGAAATAGGATAAGTAAGGGGTGGCAGGAGAAGGACTTGTTTTTTCTTTAGTTTTCTGATTGAATATATACAGATTAGGACTTAACTTATATTGTTACTAAAATAAAAATTTAAGATGGGTGATCAACAAACATTTAAATGTGTGTCTCCATTATGCAGTAAGGACTGTAAGTATATACAAGGTGTGATATTTGGATGTGTCTGAATTGTACAAAGGATACCAAGGATGGATCAGACATCTAATGTAGCGATCTACTGACCAACAGAATAATTATTTAATTAGGTATTGTATTGCCTAGACAGAAAACTGGTAGTTTTTTCTTGAAGGTAAAAATTGTTACTCCTAGGTTCCTAACTAGGAGAAACATCTGAGACACTTTTTTTTTTTTAATGCTATGGCTAGATGTATATGTGCCTGATCCTGAAATAAAGCATAACTTTTCTTACCAATTCTGTTTTCATTTCAGTGGCAGAAAATGAATATTTATGTTATACTTCAGATTAGTAGTGCAGAAAAAAATATATTCATCTGTACAGCCAAATCTTCAAAACAATCTTTTGATCTCACTGCTGTTCCCCCTCTTTTTTTTTTTTTAAATTCTATTTAAGTTTTACTATCACTACATTGTATTCATTTTATTAATAATAAATTTAGTGGTACTCCAGCCACTTCTGAAAAATACCTCCAGGTGTATGAATTAATCAACAGGCCAGTAAGACAGACAATCTTTCTATGTTATACATGAGAGTTCTGAATAGAAAAGGAACAGATTTCATTAAAAAAATCCTCATAAAAGTAAGAAAAAAAAAATCAAATTAATGCCTACATTGCTGATCTTCCAGTCCAACAATAACGTTGACAGGTATGCTGTAATCTTCCACTTTTTAGTTACCTTACTTTACCTAAACTCTAAACTCATACCTTCATTCACAGAATCACAGAATGGTTGAGGCTGGAAGGGACCTCTCAAGGTCATCTTGTTCAACCCTCTCTGCTCAAGTAAGGCCACTTTGAGTCTGTTACCTGAGACCATGTCCAAATGGCTTTTGAATATCTCCACAAGCTCTCTGGACAACCCTGGCTAATGCTCAGTCACCCTTGAAGTCAAAAAGATTTCCCTTATGTTTGGATGGAACCTTCTATATTTCAGTTTATGCCCGCTGCCTCTGGCCCTGACAGTCGGCAAAAATTCCTTGTTGTGTTTACAAACCATAGAGTAAATACCACAAATACAGTGTAATTTCAGCTGCAACTAAAATGCATATACTTCCCAACGAGGTTGTATTTTCTTACAGCTTGTCTAAATTTGATTCAGTATCTCCAGGAGAATCCTTTTCCTACATTATAATTTACACTAGAGAATCTAGTCACTCTACCAAGTGATTCAGATATCAAAGGAAAGGAACGTTTAAAATTACTTTGTTTTACAAATCTTCCGTAAGGGAATTCCATGAATGGTACCAAAAGAAAGATTATTCTTGTTGTCTATAGTTCACTTGCAAAAGTAAACCAATAAGTAATTTTAATACGCATACATGTTACGGTACCTAAAATAAATGTCAATGCATTTGGAAAATACTCAGGAAAAGATCCATCTTCATTGATATTACAGCAGATGGGTTTCTGCAAAAGATAAGAAGAGCTCAGTTGGAAGTAGACCAGAGGCTATTTTTGACATCTTTGTGAGAGGAACAGATGATGCCACAGTAACTTTTTAACTAAAATTCACTTAGCCTTGAGTGATGTTTAGTAAAAATCAATTTAGAGTTCAAATGAGTTCAATGAATGTATTTTATGTATGAATTCAAGGTTAGAATTCTAGCTCTTTAGACTGTGAATTATCTATTAACATGTATATAATTCAGTAGTGAAGGATTTAATACTTGTGGTGGTGGATGTTGACCCTTGTACAAATATTTACCAGAAAAAATGAAAATTACTTGATGGATATCAACATTGTTAACCATCAGGAGAAATTATTCAAAAATAAATCTAAAATTATCCTGCCCCCCAATTGCTCTCACAATCTTTCTAGCTTTATTATGGTCAGATTTTATTTTTAAGAGAAGTGTTTCTTAATAGTAATGTTTATTTGTAGTGGAAAACAGGGAGCAATAAGTAAGCATGGAAACTTCTTGAATTTCTTATGGCTCTCTGATGAGGTTTATTGAGGCTATTATACTTGCTCGTTGGAGCAAGTTCAGAGGAGGCCACGAAGATTCTCAGAGGGCTGGAGCATCTCTCCTATGGGGACAGGTGAGAGAGCTGGCCTTGTTCAGCCTGAAGAAGAGAAGACTCTATGATTTTATTTCTGAATTATGTAAGTTTTCAGGTTTTCTAGATTCTGAATATGCAAAGGGTTTTGATAACTGATTTTTTTCTGAGATATGAAAGAGTATATTTTCTCATAGGCAATAATAGATTTATACATCAATGTTTCACATATTTGGGATTAAAATGTTATTCAATGTCATAAACTCTATGGCTGTATGAGTTCTTCCTCTTCACCTCCTTAACTTCGGAACAATATGTGTAAGAAAAAGATGAGCAAAGGCCACTACATTTGATTCATGACAATGAAGACATTGCATGAAGTCTGTAAACTGAAATGTTGATGGTTTAGAACTTTAAGTGTAATGGCAGAAGTAGTGAGGAAAGGGGGAAAGTAATTTTTTCTTCAAGTTATTTGAAGTCAGTGAAACTTTGTTTATGAACTACAGACAGTAAGTTGAGTTTTTAAGTGACTTTATTTTGATTGCTCTCCCATTCTTTTTCTGTTCATTTTGTAGCTAAGTAAGTTTACAAGCAGAACAATTACCAAAAATGCATTTTCTGAAGCTGTTGTTCCATAGAAAAAAGATGTAATAAATATTCTCAGAAGAATACCGCAAAAGAAGTAGTTATCATGTTAAGATGAAGAAATGGACTATCTGACCAGGATCATCAAAACAAAACACTAGAGGTTATCCGTCTGACCTTTTCTCTACACTTCTTATTCTATGCAGTGATTATACCATAGATGTAATGCGATATGTTTCACTTTTAATTAACTCCCTGTGTGTTAAACACAATATTAGTGCTTTAGCCTCTTGTTATATGTTCATATGAATGTCTTAGAGCGTTTAAAATTGGAACAGTGATACACTGATCTGAAGCCTCAGAAATCACTATAATTGTAGTTAGCCTTGAAGTCTTTCTGAATTTGCATGTGATCATCTGGTTGCAAGCTGGATGCATGCAAATATCTCTGTGTAGGGTTGGACAGCGGCTTAATTTGTTCTTAATATGTAAATGTAATGATGTGTATATAATGATGACCTGTCTTAGGAAGCTGCCTTTCTCTTTTTTTTTTTTTTTTTTGTGTTCATATGATGAAAGTAAAAAGATTAGATGAGAATAATGAGGATAACTGTGAGGCCAATATATCTATTACCAGGTATCGGACTATTGTTTCTCTACATCTGATTTCTACCAAAAGTGGGCTAATATTGTGAAGGTCCTGCAGCAATGGAAAGATAAGAAAATGTTTATTTTTTCATCTCTGCAAGTTCAGAATAGTTTTTTGTGTTGCTTTACACACTGCCAATGAATTTGATTTTTATTGCTTCTATTCCAGTTCTCAGTTCCAACTGGTAGATAACTGAGCTATGGATTTCATATTCAGGAAATGCTCTAAAGAATAATGTATTGAATATTTTGAAATTGATACATCTTCCACCATCTTGAATCACTTCCTTGAACATAGTTTGAACAGAATCACATTCTGAATCTTCAGTCTTTTCTCACAAAAAATGTAGTTTCATGATTTGTCATACTCCTAAATTTTGATGATTCTAGATCTTCTAAGCAAATGTGTTTCATCAAAATATCCCCAACTGGTAATACTAATTATATTAACCATAAGCTATTATATAATGGGTAAAATATTAATGCCAGTTGCCAAGATAACTTTAAAGAAAAACAAAAAATCCAAAACTTTTAAATCAAGAAGAATTTATCTTCCTTTTTAATTTTATTAATGTACAAAACCAAACAACCAAACAAAAAAAAGAACCAACTTAGTGTTCTGAATGAAATTTTATGCATAGCAGTCTCAAACTGTGCTTGCTAAGAAGGGTTTCTTTTTAAAAAAATGCACGTTTATGTAATCATAACTTACAAACTTCATACTAATTCTACATATTTAAGAGGTCCAGAGTGTTGTCAAGAATTATATTTTAAGTCATAAGCCAGTAAAAGTTCACATACTAATGAAAATACAAGCTTTTAAAAGATTTATTCATAGATGTTTCCATGCAGATGTAAAAATAGACTACTTGAATTTCAAAGACTTGTGTGGTTTGTTTTTATTTTTCCTAAACTAATTTAAAATTATGAATTGTACTGGAACTACATGATTTCTACTTGGGTGTACCAAGTTAGAGTTTATGTTCAAGGGATCCTTTTCAGACTGATATAAAGGGGTGAGTCATGTAAGACTTTTCCTTAGAGGACTGAGAAGAGATGTAGTCAGCACTTCCATGAGTTACAGTTAAGCTATCAGGATACCAATATGGACAGATGATTAGAATGCTTTTTATGGTAATTCAGACATAAATCTCAGCTCCTGGCACCATTCTTCCCATGGTCTTCGTATTTCTTTGCCTGTGGATAACAGTCCCTGCATTTCATAGAATTTTGTAAGGAAGACTGATACTATTCCCACTTGCATTTGCAGAAGCTGGAAATATGTCCTCAAAACACAACGTATGGTCACACAGTTTCCCAAGTGATTTAAACTTGTTAAAAGAATTGTATGACACTAATATATTTTGTCAGAACCCACTCAATATATTTGGCAGAAGTTATTTAAAAAATGCTATCTTCTATTAAATTATTAATTTTATGTTTTCATTTGACTGTTATTGGCCGTAACTAATGTATGTGCTTCAGTACTATTAATTTTTTCTTCCCCAACAACTCATTGATCCATTCCTGCAGTTCACATTAGGACAGCCTTTCGCCTGGAGTTCTTCAAAGATGATGACTGTGGGGATCAACTCAGAAGGTAACACAGAGGTTCAGTCTTGCACATCCTGAAACAACCATCTCATCACTTTTCTCTGATAATACATATGACAACTTGGTTTTAATTGTGCATTGAAACCAGAAAAAATATTTCAGGTAGAACTGTATGTGAGGGTACTGTGGGGGCCAGGCACTAGAAGCATCTAAGTCAGGGCAGGGCTTGAGAGCCAAGGCCTCTCCCACCGTCCTCTGTCAGCCCCAGGCATGGGGCATGTGGATGGCCAGAGGCCAGGCTGGGACGTGGACCTGTGATGGACCCAGCTTGTCGGGGCTGCGCGACCTGGGTACTAACCCTGCTGGGAGGTAACTGGGGCTTGAGGCTGACAGCCCTCAGCAACCATAAATAGGGTCCTGGGCCATGGAGAGCCATAAACTGGGTCCTGGGCCATGGGCAGAGTGAGGGGAGTCCCAGAGGTTTGGACTGAGGCAGTCAGGGCTAACAGTGCCCTCAGGGTCATGACACTACATTTAGTCAGAAAGTCTTATTTAGAATGTATTAGAACATAAAAGTTATGTTTACACCATGCTGCTTTACCATTCAAGGTGGTTGTACAATGTAATTAATTTTTATGACTGAATTTAACAGTAAGAGTATTCTTAAAATCTTGCACAAGCAATAACATGTCTTCCCTTGTTTTGTTTAGAAGTTAGAGGGTTTTTTTATGAAATTTTATGTCTAAAGAAATCTAAGTTTTAAGCTTTATCCAGTAGTAGCTTTCATTTGGTTTTTCACAGTTCACATGTATTTTTTTGTGCTAGGATAGCTAGAATGTGAAATATGACAGTAGGTGTCATAACTGTTAGTTATAGTTGACTCACATGCATAAAATCTTGCATAAGAAATTACTAGAACTTGCTGCTTCAAGTTAAAGATCAGTTGCTCTAGGAGAAACTAATAAAAAACTATAATGTGAATCTCAATAAAAATCCATCAAACGTAAATTGAATAAGAGTTATTTGGAATAAATATAGTATAAATCAGAGAATTACAAACTGGGGTCATAATGACAACTTCACAAAGTAAATATCATAGCACAAGCAGAGGTCAGTTATGTTTACAGTTAAAATAAAAAATAATTTTAAAAACCCCAAACAAACAAACAAAAAGTGAAATTAGTAGCATCACTTCCAGGACTCCTAGTTTCAGAATGCTCCATTACTAATAATGTCTTCTGCTTATCAAAAGTAATTTTTGAAAAAAATAAATAGGCTCAATGATTCAATGATACTCTTTTTTTTCCCCCCCCTTTTTTATGGTTATTCATCCCTTTCTAAAATTTCATTCTGACTTATAAATCTTCAATATTCATCCCATCTTTCCTTACAGTTATTATGGAAAAACATGTGAAGAAGAAAATAAACTTACAAACTATAACAAGATGTAAGACTTACTCCAGGGTTTTTTCTGCTATTTATCTGTGTTTAAGACTATAACAAAAAAAAAAATTAAAATATTTATTACATGCAGATTAACGTATGTAAACACCACGTAAAATTTCTTGAGTAATGTACTGATTTATGCATGTACAGCAAAGTGGTCTAAAGGAAGAGAGCCCTGGAACCGTATTCATTTAGGTATCAAGCAAGTAAAATCAACAAAACTTGTGAAAATGTACATAAATAGATGTTCTTCTGTATTTAACAGGTAACATCCAAAACCTGTCACTCACAGTGAGGTTCACTGCAGTAAATAACTGAATAAAGCAGCAAAACTATCAAAGGACTCTGGAGATATATAGTAGCAAACTGATCAATTGTATAAATTAGCCCTACCAGATGAAGTTGAGGTGAGGTAAACTAAAAATGAAGAAAACTGTAAATGACAGCAAAGGGCTTGTAAACAAACAAATCTCCAGTAAGAATCAGAGACCTCTGTTTCTTACATAAAAATCCATTATTTCAGAAGCAGTGGTACAAATGTATGAAGGAAATAAGAGAAAAGGAAGAACAAGCTAACTAATTCAACTGGTAACTAAATGGTGTAACAGTGTTTAAGAACAGTATTTGCTACACATGCACTTCACACCTTTATTGCTTAATGACAGCAAACATGAAGTTTGTACATCATTTACTTTTCATATAATCCTCCAAAGAAAAGCTTTTGTTTGGAAACCAGTGGCGCGTAAGTGACTTGGATCAGTTTTTTCTAACAAATAATATTTGGACAACTAATAGTATTCACAAACTACTTACAAGTCTGGAATACTGAAAATGTGTACTGCATTTACTTTTCTACCTGTTAGTTAGTGCACACTTTTACTAATTATTCTTCCATTATTCTTTTCCAAAATGCTCAGTCAGTTTGGAGGACCAACTGAATTTCCTGCAAAAAACTACACACATTTTTATAAAAAGTGATGATGAAAACTACAGCATTCATCAAGGCTAGTTGTTGAATGTTATACTCAATATATTTTCACAAACCAGGAGAAATTTGCAAATAAAGCTACAAATACAATTCATAAATATGTCCTAGTTTTTTGTATTTTACATCTGTTCAGTATTCTCTATTTCTCTGTTTATTTGTCGTGGATTTTTCATGCAGTCAACCACTTAAAAATTCAAATCTTTTTTATGGCTAAGAAAATAAATAAACCTGTGTTCTAAAAATCAGTAGTCCTCAGACTGAAAATTCACATTGTCTATTAGAAGTTCCACTGACATTCGCATGTTTTTGTCTTCTGAGAAATTTAACTTGAAATATTGTTTGAAGCACTGTCTGGCATTCTGTTTATGGACTCTACTTTTGAACTCTTAATTAATTCAGTACATTATTCTGTGACCTGCTTACTGCACCTTCTTGCATGTCTTATATAAATAAAGTAATAAGGACTTCAAAATAAACCTTTTATTCTAAAATGTCTACATATTCAATTTCAAAACCTAATGTCAAGACTAGATAGTCTGAATGAAATCAGACTTCATATATGAGTTTGGCAACTTGGTATATGAGTTTTAACAGTTATCAGCATTCTTAGACCTTTTTATAAGTTGGTTGAGTTTTGGGTTGTGGGTTTCTTTTGGTTGAGGGTTTTTTTGTTGTTATTGTTGTTGACTGGTTTTAGTTTGTTTTAGTTCTTTGTTTATCTATTTATTTAATTATTTGTTTTGCGTACAGGTTTACAGTATAATTCAGGTTTAAAGGGATATCTGGAAGTCAACTTGCACTGTCACCTGCTAAAACCTTCCTTAGGTAATGAAGATCATTGAAATAACATCAGAAAGTATTAATAGGTTCAGGTACATTTGCTTCAGTATCCTGTGCAGTAGTGAATTTTTACATAGGGACATAAGAAAATTAGATTTAAGTATTTCTACATTTAATTCTGATGAGGACTTATTTTTGTAGAATACATCTTTAACCAATAAATACTTTTCACACCTCTGAATTTTTGGCTGCATAAGACAGGAACAGTAAATATTTTCTGACCATAGCCAATCAGGATGTATTTTTGCAATTGCCCATACTGTTTACAGTTCTGTTTGAATGCCCATAGTAACAGTTCCCTACGGATATTAACCTAACTCTACAAAGCAGATGCAGATGTATCAGCATTTCAACAGTATATAGTCTTAAAATTTAGTGTTTTTTTGTGTCACACTCCCAGTGCTACATACTTGAAAACAAGATTTTCATTTTAAGTTCTCTTAACAGAGACAAGATTCATGTATAATGTTGCTGAAGTGTGTGCACCCAGAAGAAAATAATAAGCTAGAAACTATATGTAATACAAGCAGACACCAGTTCATGGCCCATTAAGATTCAAGCAGAGACAGGTCAAGTAAATGGAAGAGAAATGTATAGAAGTAATTGCATGTATGCAACCATGTTCTGCTTAGAAACTCCCCTGAGCTGAAAATAACTGGAGTTTAGAGTACTAATGAGGGGTGGGGATGCTATCCTTTTATGATTGCCTTTTTTTAAACGTCTTCAGGCACTGGGTTTTTTCCTCCACTGGAGGGATAATTCTCCACAGAATACTGAGCAATGTATCCCTTTCTTCTGTACCTATATGGCTGCTATGATGTTATTATAAAGTAGGAGAATATCATGTGATAATTATGTGAATTGGACACAGGTGATAGTTTCATAAAATCATAGAATGTTTTGAGTTGGAAGTGACCTTAAAAATCATCTGGTTCCAATCCCAAATCTATCATAATATAGCACTAGTTCTTTCATGACTGAGGTAATTTTAAGATGAGAAATGTTCCAGATGCTTCAAAATCCACACAGATTAAAAGTTGTCTTGAAATGCATTCTGTCCTGAAGTTGTTTCAGAAGGGTGATAGGCAAGGCTTCTCAATCTCATTCAGGAGAACGAGTGTTTAGAGTGGTAGCTCACCATTGAACCACTAGTAAATAGTGTCTTATGTTTCTGCTTGGTGAACTCAGCAGTCACTTCCTACTATTCTTTTCTGCTGCTGACCACCAAGCCCTGTGTGAGAACAAAGATTTCAAGGACCAGTCATGAAAAGAGAAGGGTGGGCATGGAGAAAAAGTAAGGGATGCTTACTGAACTCAGCAACTGGAAACACAGATTGAGCCCCTTTTGAGATGATTCATTCTTCTGACCATATTGCCTCTTAGCCATCTTTGCCCTTGTGTCAATCTCATCTAGGATTTATTTCTCCAGTGCTATCACCTGCACTTTCCTTGCGAAGACACAGAACTGTCCAGTTCTGTGGAGTGGGAGGGAAACTGTGCAGGCTGCCCTTTCTCTCTGTTCATGTGGTCTAGTCTCAGAGTTGTTTGATATTTTAAGATTAGATAAAAGCTTTCAAAAATTCAGTTAACATGCACACTTTATATTGCAATTACAAGTTATTTACTGTCAAAAATCCAAGCTGAAAGAGAATGTATCAGAAGATAAAACAATATTCTAAGACTCATATAGTATAATAATGAAATAGTAAGGCTATAGGTTTAACTAGATAAGATATTATAGGCTGGTATTAGTCATGTTTTCCTGGAACAAGTAACAAGGAATTATCTCTGAGTTTAATCTGTTAAGAAGGAAAAAACCAAACATGGGTCTTTGCTCAAAAGAAACCAATGCTTGTAACAGCTGATAGTAGGTATGTGGCTTCACATACTTCCACAATGCTGAATTTTATGAATCGGGAACCATAAAAGAAATATTAATGCAAAATTTTGTGTTAAGAAAAATGTAACAAATAGGAAATGGACTTGCAAGGTGTTAGTCCCTTCTGTTCTTTGCTAGTGGATTTTAAATAACCAGTAGTGTTCACATGAATTAGCTTCATGTCTGGGTGCTCTGAGCCTCTTCTGGAGTTTCATTCGCCAATGCTAAGCCTTTATGTCATGCCTTAGAAAAGTATAATACCAGAGATCTTACAGTTGGTCAAAAATTTCTTTTAAAATTTCAAAGCTTCAATAACTCCTTTCTTACTTTTCCTATTCCTGTCAGATTAATTTATACACGCAACCGCAGACAAAGATTTGTTTAGGAATCTGTAGATCATCTGGCATTAATATTTTAGCTATTATCCAGTTTGAAAGCTGGGTCCTTTGTGAAACACAGAATTGTAGGAGCTGGGGGGAAGAATGTTATGTTGCACACATCTGAATATATCTTTGGAAAATTGCATTGCCACAGAGAAAAAAATCCACTAAGACTTACCTTTTAACAGGTGATCATGGTGACATGTTCCACTTCTTTTATGGGTGACTACCTCAAGAACCTCAAGTCATTCTTCATTCTTGCTTAGGTGGTGAAAACTTACAATGGCTACTGAGCAACACAGCAGCTATGATTTGAACAAATAAAGTGACAAGCTATACTATGTACTCTGGTGTTCAAGTAGTCTCAAAATTATTATATAAAATTAATGGATAATGTTCAGAGAGAAGTGATGTGGTGGGTTGAACTTGGTTAGCTGCTAGATGGTCACCCACCCACGCTCTCAATATCCCTGCCCCAACAGGCCAGAGGAGAAAAGAAGATGGAAAATCTTCTGGGTTGAGACAAAGACAGGGAGATTCCTTACCAATTACCATGCACCATGGGCAAAGCAGCATTGACTTTGGGAAAACTAATTTTCCTTAACCCTGGCTGCCTGGCAGCGTTTTGCCCTTTCTGGCACAGGCTTTCCCTGAGGCACCCACCCGTGGCTGAGGGGCTCAGTTGTGCCCAGCAGTGGGGCTGTTTATTGGAGCCAGCTGGAACCGGATGTGTCTGGCTTGGGGCAGCCCCAGACTTCTCACACCAACACAGGTACACACAGGGGCCACCCCTGCAGCTTCCACTGCTGCTCTTGCTACCGCTGCTGCCAGTACCTGGGCACCTGAACCCAATATAAGTGAGATATATTCTACCAATATCTGTCATAGTTTTAAACATATTAATAGCTTTCATCTGGTATCTTTATTTAAGGATGTAAATTTGAGTAGTGCAATAACACATAAGTTTACCACCAATAAAACAACTTGTGAGCCTAATACTGCTAATATTCTTTTTTTTTTTTATGGGAAAAATATGCTAGGCAAAGAGAGAAAACAAGTTTTAAAACAAATGTGTTTCAGCAGTAACATCAGAGTAAGTTTTGTCTTTTGGCATATTTAACAGTAAAGTGCCCGCATATGGTGGCCAAATGCTTACCAGTTCTTAAGGAAACACGGTAACCTTTTTTTTTTTTTTTCTTTTCCTACTTGTTTCCAAATATCCTGGTCCCAGGCAGCGATGAGCTGCTCTCCTGGGGCCAGTTGATAAGATTTTGTTTCATTCCATAATAGAGCAAGCTGAGTGGTCACTGTTACCACCCATAGGGTTGGTGCTGGGAGCATGCAGAGGCTGGACCCAGAAGGTGGGGGGTGGGGTGTGTGTGGGGGTATTGCCCTGGAGTTTCCGTCTGGCAGTGTGTTTTTTTGCCGGCAGTGCATTTTTTTTCTTTCTCGGTAGTTGAGGTCTTTGCCCAGACCTCATGTCAGGTGATTAGCAGACAGCATCTTTTCTCAGGCAGATTGCTCTGGGAAGGGGCAGTTGAAGGTTTTCTTTCCCCTTGCTCTCAGCTCCCGGGTTCAGGGAGGGGTTTTTTCTCCTCGGGGCTTTGGATTTATTTTTGCTTGCTATCCTGGAACCTGGCTGTGTCCGTCCACGGGTGGTGAGATCCTGTATCATTTGTTCTATTTTTCTGTTCTTTTAATTACTTATTAGCAGTAGCATTGTTAGTAATACTGTAAGTTTAATTTCTATAATTAAATAGTCCTTAACTTTTATGCGCTTCCCTTGTTTTTCCTCTGATACTTCCTTACTGGGAGTGTGAAGGGGAGGTGGAGTGGTGGAGTGACTGGTGATACTTAATTGCCCAACAGGGCTAAACCACACTACCGAATAACACGGCAACTCAGAAATTTGGACATAGCATCTATTTGGTGTACTATTTGGTGTACTTTGTGACTTAGGGAAGAAAATAGCACCAGAGATTTTGTTGTGAAAGAGGTGCTTCTCACTACAGGACCAGAATAAAGTCTAAATACTTTTCAGAAATTCATTAACAGTTACCTTCTCAAAAAGAAAAAAAAAGAAAAACATATGAATAAAAGTGGACTACTTGCTTAACTGTCACTTAACAACTTATTTTCTGAAAAATGATAAACAGAACAAAAATTTGGACATGGGCTTCCACACTCATCTTGCTTGTTGGTGTGAGAAGTTTTTTTGACACCAGTTGTGGAAGTAATTTCTCTCCCTGATTCTTAGGTTCTCACACAGAAGAGAGAGAACACCACACTTAGCTCCCATAGAACATGAAAACATGACAATTTTCTTATCACTTCATTCTCTTCATGAGTACACTGAAGACATGCAGAAATGAGTGATTCTAATTTGGAGCAGGGCTGAAATAGAGCATAGTAAGGCCAGGAGGCACACACTGAAAGGAAGAATACAGAGATTTAAACACCCTCTTGAAAGAGGGTAAAGAATGGTAGCAAGTGAATTATAGACTTTATATAGTCTGCTGTCTGGTAGTCTTGAAAGCTATTTTAATCAGAAATACATGTTGTGCACACAAAAGGTGCTCTCTGTTCTTCCTGTCCCAACGAGTGTTAAGTCAATAGACTATTCATAATTATGACAGAAATTTCCATGTCTCCATACTTTTAATATGGAAATGAATCTTGGATTCCTAGGAGGAAAGAAAGTAAGTTCTATCATATTACTTGTAGGAAGCAAGACAGGCAAACTGTCTTGATTTATTTCAGAGTTTCTGACCTGGGTACATAAAGATCAAAATGGACAACGGGTGTAAAAATTCAGTTACGTTGTTCTGAGGTCAGATTGTCTTCTTTTCCAACCAGTTTTTACTCATTTTGTATGGATGCATTTTTTTTTTCTTATATATCGTAAGTTACTGAAAGGGTGAATGATATCGCACTGAAAATAATTTTTAAATGAGAATGAGACTGATTTATCAAAATACTTCCCTATGACTTCTTTGTTTCTCATGGTATAACACAACTGTAAAATTATTAGCAGACAACTTGTAAAAATAGCATTAAAATAAAGAGGCAAACAACTGCATTCACTTAAAATTATTTTCCAGACCAAATGAGATATAGATCTTGCTTATTGTAGTAACATGGTGACAACAACAACAATAATATAATACATCAAATTATTTCCAACACATTAAGCAAACAAATCATTTGTATAGATTAAAGCAAGTAAATTCTTTATATATTTATTCTGCACAACGCAGCAGTAAACTGTGCCTATGAGCCCTGTGGCGAAAAGCACATTACATTGTCAAAATCCATAAAATGCTACTTGCAGGTTGAACATAATACATAAAGATTTAAGATGTATTCTGAATCACATCTTTAAAGGAGAAAATCTAGCCTCACCCTGAAGAAAAGGCACAGGGGAACCCAGTGACTTATATAGTATTTTACTGTTTCAAGGGGTTTAAGAGAGAGAGTTTCAATGCAACAAAACCCCACCATAATCTGCTATTTATTTCACTATTAATAAAGGGCTAGACCCTTGTGACTTAAAGGCTGTAAACTTGGAAAAACTCAATGACTTGATAGGGATTGAATTGAAGAAGAGACCCACCTCTCATTTATACAATATAGCATTTACTCCTGTTTACCGCAACAGTTGTATTACACTATTTTGAGTTCCAAAAGAAGCACACTGTGGACACATCTGCCAGCTTGAAGAAGGAGACGTATTCTTTATAAAACAGTAGCTTCAAAGCTGCTATAACCTCCAATCATAAGTAGAGCACCTTGAGAAGGCAGCCAACTTTAAGGTGGGTTTTGCTTTCTATACCCATATTGTCTCTGGTCACTTTATGCTTTTAGTAGAGGAAGATATAAATAACAGAAGTTACTTGTGTTGATTACCTGTGCCTTAATAAATTGTCTGTCCAACATTACATTACCAGAATACCAGTATAACCCTAGCTTTTTCTTCCTTTCTCTCAGAGTGTGGGTAAACTAGTGGTCCATTCTCTCCCCATCGTATTTTTCTTACTGTATTTATTGTGAGATTCTTTGTTCAGAAACTATAAATCTACCTTCTGATCTCTACAGCAATACTAAAATATTGTTTATAAATTAAGAAATTTCCCTGAATACTGGTAAATTTTCCAAAATCAAAGTTTAATGTGTACATTTAGGAAAACACCTTCTATCTTAACTAAGGGAAATATTTTTAACTGCTCTTATACTTGACAATACTTAACATTTTATAGTATAAGTAATCATTTCATTATTTCTCAAGCTTCCCAAATATTACTTCTTTTTTCATTTAAAGAGGATTGTTAATAGACTAAAATGTAAGCAGCAATATATGTAGAAGTATACATCTAAAAACTTCTTTAACACCTCTCAAAAGAAAGATATCAAGGATAATGAAACAAGTTGGCTGCTATACTCAAGATTGTAGAGCAAAACTTTCTCTTCCCCTTCAGCATATGTGTTTATATATCAAGAATAGACACAGAATCGTTAATTTGTGGAATCATGTTATAATGTGATTAACTGAAATTCTTATGTATATTTCTGATTAGTATAAACACAGTGGACTATATTCCAACTCAATGGGAATTAATTATCATTCCAAACACCTGAATACAGTAAACTTGCCATTATTTGGTAGGAAAATAAGTAAAAGTTACTATGTTACATTGCCTTGATGTCCCAAACTAAACACACTTTTTTAAAAAAACAACATAAGCAAATAATCTTGAAGGAAAAAAAAAATAGAAATCATAACTTACAGGAAATTACTTTTTCCATCTAAGATGGACAAGAGGTACATAATGTCTGAACTGTTTTAGTTTGGTAGTGGAAAAACGTAGTTGGAAGAAAAATGCTGTAGTTTTTTTGGGGTTGGTTTTGTGTTTGTGGGTTTTTGTTTGGTTGGTTGTTTTTGTGTTTGAGTTTGTTTTGTGTGTGTGTGTGTGTGGTTTGGTTTGGTTTTGGTTTTGGTTTTTTTCCACAGGGTGGTTTTTGCAGCCTGACTCTCATAAGATGTTGGTGACATGTAATGCACAGGAAAAAAACATTTCTTTCTTTTATGTTTTAACAACAATGCTACATTCCTATATTTAGTTCTCTGTCAATTTACTGGACATTTTTCTTGTTTACAGTGATGATGTATTTCTAGTCTGCATGATACTAAATGTTTTTTCCACTATAGAATCACAGAATAATTTAGGTTGGAAGTGATCTCCACAGGTCATTTAGAACAGACCTGTGATCAAAGCATGACTCATCAAATCAAATTTCTCAGGACAATGTTGAGGTGAATCATTACCAACTCAAAAATAGATATTCCACCATCTAGAACTGACTACCTTCATGGGATGAAAATTTTCCTTATTTTTCACACTCTACCTTGTGCAGCTTTAAATCCAGTGGCTGTAATTCTGGATATCCATCTGATATTTTTGAGATTCTATAGTACAAGTATTAGCTTTTTTTTGTAACTTGCTGCTCTTTGAGAAATATTATTTTATATTTCTCACTGAAATTTAGGCTTTGATAATTCACTGTTCTAGGCAATAAAGTACAATTCTTATTGTAAGTTAAGATGTAATGATAATCAACAAAGACCACCATCAATGAATTCCATTATGAATTTTACAGCAAAAAAGAGAGGGAAAAAAGCCTTTGAACAGTCAAGCCAATGTTTAGAATCTTAATAGTGGTGTAAAACCAACCATATGCAGTGAGATTTCTTAATTTACAGCAATATTGGATCTATTTGTGATACATTTTTTTATACTGTCTGCATAGATGTTGTTAGTAAAACACTGGCATTTCAAAAGAATCCATTTCTCCTGAAATTGATGTCATAGTGAAAAGAAACAGGGAGTTGATTTTATTAATGTGCAGCTTTCAAAACTGTTATGACATACGCTTGTTTATATCAGAGAAAAAGAGAAAACCACACAGGCAAAAAGTCAGCAGTACCTATTCATACAGCAGGATCACATTAAATATTGACAAGAAATTACATGTGTTGGACAGTACAGTCAGTGTCATTGGAAACACTACACTTTGAATAGGAAATCAGTAACTATGAATCCAGTGTTCACAATATCTGTTTGTTGATATACCCACTAATGCACACACAGAGAAAATTTTTCCAAAGATGACCAAATGTTAGATTAAATACCTAGCAAAGAAAAAACCATCCAAACAGTTTGATCTTCCATTATTCTTTCTGTGGAATGTTATTTATTTTCACAGATTCAAAACATCTTTTACACTCAGGAAAGCAGAATTTATTCTCCAAGGCCTTGCTTGGGAACCCCCTAGTTGGGATAATAAGAATAAATAATATGAAAAGGCTATAAGAAACAATCAGGTTTTATCTTGATTTATCGTGGTTTGTTGCTCTCTGTGTCAGACACCTGTTGGAGTGCATGGAGCTCCAGCTGGAGACAGATGAGACACTGAGTCAGAGATGGGTCAGGATTAAAGGGAGCATAGGGACAGGGGATACTGTAGTTGCAGGCTGCTAAAGGCCACCTGACCATAATAAGCAAGAGGATGAGGCCTTCTACAGTCAGATAGCAGCAGCCTCATGTTCACATACCCTGGTCCTCATGGGGAATTTCAATAACCCTGATATATGTTGGAGGGACAACACAGCAGGGCACAAGCAAGCAAGAGGTTTTCTGGAATGAATTGATGACAAATCTTCTCAAATTGACAGGGGAGCCAACAAGTAGGGGGGCCATGCTGGACCTTGTTTTCACCAACAGGGAGGGCCTTGTGGGGAATTTGAAGCTCAAGGGCAGCCCTGGTTTCCATGAACGTGAAATGGTGGAGTTCAAGATCCTGAAGGAGGTGAGAAGGGTACACAGTAAGCTCGCTGTGCTAGGTTCAGTCAGGAAATGGTTAACTCTCTTTACTGTGGCTGCTATGAAGCTGTGTTCCTGGATGCTGAGAGCAGCATTGATAAGGTCTTAGCTGGTGCTGGGGAATGCCTGCACCAGATTCAAAGTCTTTCTGTGCTTCTGATCCTGCGGCTGCGTTCCGAGCTCTCGCTGTCTCGCTACGGGCAGTGCTGGGACACAGAGTTCAGGCAGCTGACCCAAACTGACCAAGGGAGTATTTCATTCCATAGTACGTCATGCTTGGGGCAGAGGCGAGGAAGGGGTCTGGGAGCCAATGCTCTCTCTCCTACTCTCTTGCTCATTTACTTCCTGGCACCTGGTAACATTCTCCCTGATTCCTGCATTAGCTGCTTTGTTAACTCCCGTGCTGGCTCATTTGTGAGAGAGTTGGTGGGTTTGTTTAGTTTTCCCAGTCTTGCTATCACTGAGAGGGTTCGTTCAGAATCTGTTGCTATAGTTCTCAGGCTCCGGCCCTCGAGCTGTGGCTCTCGGGCTGCGATCACTCTC
>NW_010253173.1:111980-113593 GCF_000690775.1 Eurypyga helias | reverse complement strand
GGGGGAGAGGGCTTACCTTCTCCTGCCCTCGGGCGGGAGCTCGCTGGAAAGCGAAGCGGGGAGAAATCCTGTGCGATGGACTGCCGCGATGGCAGATCCGCCAGCCTTCTGTTGCTCCGGTGCGCTGCGTAGCCCTAGTTCTTAAAAGTTACTGTAAACAAAGCGCCTGGTAAAGGAAAGGTTCAATAGGGCCATCGCTTCTGTTTCACTGCCGCCGAGCAGTCGTGCGTGTTTCTGTTTGTCGTCGCATGGACTTAGCGTTGCTAAAATTCACTCAGTGAACGTTGGGACGGAAACGACAGTAGCTTAATGTCAGTAGAAACTTGCGCAGTTGCCAGAGATGCTTTGAGCCGTTGGCATGGACAGAAACATCTGAAAGAGTGAGGAAGGTGCTCAGTTCATGCCTAATGGGTCGTGGGTCCGTCTCTTGATACAAAGAGCATCTAATATTTTGTCAGTTGAGGTGTTGGAAGCCTGGCTTACTAGAACAAAGTTGCATATGACTTGTCGTTATGGTTGTGTTTTGAATTGGTGGCTTGAAAGTGGAAATCCATGTGCTTCCATAAATGTCTGAAGCTATCTCTACACTCTCCTTATTCTGAATGGGCCAAATGCAGCAATATGTTACTACTTTTTTGGTTAGACATCCCTAAGTAGTCTGGTAGAAATGAAAAAGCTTCATTCAAGTTTGAAGCACTTTGTTTAAAAGGCCTTTGCAGTGTGTCTTGAAGGTCATCATGCATGGGTTGCTAAGACAAGGCTCAGTCATGGGACTGTTCCTGAGAATACTTTCACTATTTGTTTCATAAAGTAAGGACCTAGCTCAGCGACATTTGTCGTTCTCTTTGTAGCAAAAGACAATGCGCTCTTGGAACGTACCTTTAGGGTCATGGCTGACACCTTAATTTTTTTAACAAGTGTCTGTGGGCAGCTTGTGCCCTCCTAGTTTGCTGCTGTGTTCAGAGTGAGCTGCTGTACCTTATTTAGTGGCTTTACTGGGACAATGCGGGTTGCTGCACACTGGTCTCCCAAGGTGACAACGACAAAGTTCGTATCTGAAATGATTTCATAAGCCTGTGGTTTGGCATAGCACCTAGAGCTGAGTTGGTGACTGCTGTGAACTGATTACCAACATCATCTCTGTATGTGGATAATTGTAGAGCATGCTTTTGATTATAACCTCAGCATGTGTGCCTATTCACTGCTTTTATTACTAACTGTTGTTGTGCATGCACTTAACCTTAGCTACTTAGTTTTCTCAGCCCTATTACTTAATCTTTGTAAGGCTTCAAGACAGTGTTGAATACTCTAAATAGAATTATGTCTCTTGATCATCCAGCTAAATGATAACGTTGGAAGACAATGGTGCGCTAGTGGTACAATATGCTATAGTAATTAAGTTCAACAACATGAATTTAAAATGACTGTAAATCATGACAGTACTCCCTGTGCTGTTAACTCATCCGTTCATCAAAGATTTCGCTTCATTCTTTTACTATAATCTTTTCCATTCTTACACAGTGGGGGTGGAAAGCTGCCAGGCTTGACTGATCGGCCTGCTTGGTGTGGACAGGAGCAGTTCAGCAGTGGCTGTAGCTGCCGACGATCTTGCT
>NW_010253173.1:79263-111970 GCF_000690775.1 Eurypyga helias | reverse complement strand
TCCCCCTGGAGTGCTAATAATGGTGTTTCAGTGTTCTCTATTAAGCAGCTCTAGGCAGTATATGGATGTATCAGTTCTGTGCTAGCTTATTTATTTTTGTTAAGGAGGAATTCTTCTTCCTTGGACAGCAAATTGGAAGAATGACAGCTCTTAATATGGCGTGGTAAGGAGTGGTCACCAAACTGTTTCCCTAGCAAATAGGCAGGAACTGATTTTTCCAGCCAGGGGAGGGGAGCCCCTTCCACCAGTATATTTGATCCAGAAAGGATATATGCCTGGACTTGTGGTTGACAGGCGATAGGCAAAGCAAGCGTCTCAAAGGCAAACATGTTTCTCTCCAAGCAAATTTATGGAGTTGGGATCTATAGGACAACACCTCTAGTGTGGATTTGGTGATGCCAAATTGGCATGGCTGGAGAGAAGGTTCCACAAATAGAAGAGCCACGAGAGCAGCAGGGTTTTATTAACATCAGTGACCACCTAGGTTTGTACACCCAAGTTTTCTTGGACTCCTTTTGGGAGGTGGGGAATGCTTTTTGTTTCTGCCAAAACAAGAAAAGATAAATAAATAGGCATGCAAATGTTTTCTGTATTGGGAAGAAAAGCTACAAACTTGGTTTAGTGGGCTGAACAGGGAAGTAAGGGGTAACTCTCTAGCTGTATTGGTCGCAGAGTTTCTTCAGTTTTGGAGTCCATGTAAAATAATATTCGAAGGTTATTCTGAAGTAGACAAAACAAGGGTGTAAAGAGCACTTTTAACTTTGGGTATGTGTGATAAAGTGAAACGTAGTAACCATGGCCTCTAGTGTTGATTTTTACAAAGCAGGCACAATTTGCAACCTTGTGGAAGTGACAGGGCGAGAAGTTTCTCTGAAAAAAGAACAGGGTCTATTTTAAGAATAACTTCCTCATAAGGAGTTCTTCTCTTATTGGATATACTTTATAGATTAAGGAGATAATAAAAAATTAAGAAGTGGCCTTTACCTATATAAAATCTAGAGAAAAATATTGAAAGAAAATATTGAAGTTTTTCAAACCATTATGGATAGCCAGGGAATTCTGAATTAAGTGATTCTTTGACTGAAAAGCGGATATCTTCAAAACTGTGAAAATACTCAAACATTCTTAGCTGCATCTCCTGCGTATAACTTCGTCTTGATTAAGTATGCCAGCTGGTTATGAAAAAGTTAGGTGTTACTGAAGGTACAAACCAGGAATCCATCCACAAGACTGGAAACTAGTAGTTACATGTGTCTCCTTAGCACATCTCAGCTGTTTTGCTGACTCTTTGAAAGGGCAGCTTTTTTTCTCTGGGAGAATCAAATTGCTTTCTTCTGGGCAAGGACACCCCGTTAGTTACAAGACCTGTGGTTGTTTAAGGGCAGCCTTTCCTTATTCTTTTTTTTTTTTTTTACATATTCTGAAGAAAGCTAGTTATATGTTCAGATAGAGTATGCGAGGTTTTTACTTTCTGAAGTCTGTTGTAGAGAAAGCAGAGGTTTGTGTTTCTGGGATTGATTTCAGACTGTGTAGTACTTTTGACTTAAATAACCAAACCAAAACCAAATGCACTTTATCTCCAGCAGCTTTACGTCCTTGTAGGAAATGTTACACAAAGTTCGGAATATCTTGCTTACGGCATGGACCTATCCATGAATACAAAGTTGATTCTGTGCAGATTATATGTACTAGCACAATACTGATAAAGCGCTCCGTACTCATTTGTTGTAGATGGATATGCGAGTAGGGTTCAGTTTGCTATGTCTTTCCCCAGCTCCTCCCACATCCCAGGATCCTTTACCAGCCCTCAGCTCTCTGAAGTGTGTTGAGTTTTTATTACTTTTTGAAATCGTCAAGGACAGCTTGAGTTTCAAGGATTGTTGAATAAGACCTTGGATGTGACCGTGCTAATGAGCAATACTTGAAATCTGAAGGAATCAAACATACAAGAGAAACTGCAATTGGACAGTCTAATGCAGCATTCTTCAAACTAGACTCATGAAAAACAGTCAGAAAATAGAAATAATTTGGTTTTAAAAACCTCAAAGGGAAGTGTGTTGTGGTTTGACAGAACTGTTGAATCAGTTGCTTTTGATGAGGGAAGGTGTCTTGGAGTTTGAGAAAAGCATGAGCAAATGATCTCTGTCTCTTTGCTCTTACAGGTTACTTGCACCAGAATTGCTCAAACTGTGCTGTTAAACACCTTTGCAGTAAGATGGATAGGTTTTCAAGAACTCATAAAAACTACTTTTCCTCTAACTTCTTCACCTAGCCACTTTAGGCTAGCTGTTGGGGGAGAGGAAGAGAAAGGCTTAACTCTAGTTTCTATCTGCCGTCTCCTGAACTGATTTTATTTATTCTGAAATCACTGGGGTGCATATTTGTCTCTTGGCTCTGTTTTGAAGAGGGAAGACTTGCCACATCACAAGTAGAGCTGTAAGGGTTGCTTAGATATACTAAATGCTTGAAAATTCAATATATTCTTGTGCACAGTTACCAAGAAAATTAAAAATTAATTTGTTACAATTGTCTGTGGTAGTTTTGAGGGAGGAGAGAGATGGCTTTTCAACAGATTTGAGCTTCACGCTTTCTCTGGCTGGAAATAAAGTTCCAAGATGTCTTCTAGTGGCAATGAACTTGTTTCTGTCCATAGCACTGTGCCAATTGCTCCTCACGTGTTACGTTGTAACAAAGTTTAAACACAATGCACACATACACCCCCAATTTTCTATGTATTCTGCATCTCCCACTCCTGCTCATGGTGCTGTCATATGTGGAACTTGTGCTGTTCAGTTCCCTTGACATCCCGGTGTCCCCGCTGGGCTAAGCCTGGCTGTCCTGGAATGCTCATGTCCAGTACTGGGTGACTCCTGCACTTCCTACAGCAGGCAGTGTATGCTGTAATTCGCTTGAAGCTGCTCGTATGGCCTGACTGGCTGCTAAGCTCCTACTGGCTGGCCTTTTTAAGGTCTGGAGAGGAATGAGTGGTTTATTTTTTTTTTCTGGCAGAACTAACTGCAGTTCCTCTTCTGTAAAGCAGCTGACACTCACGAAATCCATAGGAACCATATCTCTGAGAACATGCTATCACTTTGACTAATGTCACTCAGATAAAACACTGGGCCAGAAGTTCTTCAGCCGTTTAAAATTTTTATGCTGTAGTTTTCCATGCTGTGTTCATATAGGAAGTCACAGTACTTAAATGCTTTACGCTATCCTTAATTGCTTAAATTGCATAAAGATGGAAACTGTTCCAGGTACGCCAGCTTCCTATCCCACCTCTAAGTGGAGTAGCCCTGCCTTGTGCTTTCCTGTGAAGATAATGCTGTTGTGTCACGACGTAAGAACTGGTCATACGTCCTGAAGCATCTGGAAATGTATAGCAGGAAGGAGCTCTAGTTTTAATAACCTTGGCCACTTACTATTCTTAAAAAAATTTCACCAAAACCCAAAATCAAACAACCCTCATGCAAACTGTGGTACAACTGCAGAATTTCATCCATGGTCTACTAAAAGTTAGCATGCCATTGCATTCTAGTAAGTCTTTCTTTTCAGTATAGTTATGTCAATTGAAAATGTTCTGCTTTGTTTCATAAAACATTTCTCCCAGTAATTTGTTTCATTATAATATGTGCTCAGACTATGTAGATAGGGATTTTATATTTTTAAGACCCTGAAAAGCCAGCTGGATTCTGTGGGAGCAGCAAATGCTTAGCAGACTTCAGCTATGGTGAATCTTTTTCCAGTTCATCAAAGGAAATGTTTTGTGTTGTGCCCATTTCATACTGACTTGATATATTTACTTGCTGCATATAAATATGCTGTATGTTTTGGGTTCAGAAAGGGATGCTGGAATTGAAGAAGGAATGGCTTGGAGTAACTGATTGTTGCAATTGTCTCAATCTGCAGTAGGAATAACTAGTGCTAAAATGTTGTAGAGGCTAATTTCCAGTTGAAGGATGTGTTTCAGTATTTAAAATTAATATTCAGGTACTTAATTGTGCTCTGTAGCACAATACTCATTTGTACAGTCTGTAAGCTTCCAGAGGAGGAGTAACATCCAGCAGTTATTTCATTTGTAGATGAAGACCTAACTGCAATAGCTATTTATTTGACCTCAATCTATCATCTTCTAAATTTGCTACCATTTGATGTTTTTCTGTATGTCAAATCTGGACATTAACTGGTGGAAAAAAAATGCTCATTAATTTAAAACAAATTTCCTCAAAGTTAACAAGGCTGGAGTGTATTTACATATAGTCCTTAATGCTGACCACAGGATTCTAGACTGAAACACTAGCTAAATCTAATATAATTAATTAAAACCCCATGAACTTTTAATACTCCTATTTATAACTTATTTTTAATACAGACTTTCATTTTAAAGTTTCCCCAGCTATGTCCATCTGACAAGCGTAGAGTTGTTCCTTATTTGGTGTTGAGACTCTCTGCATCTTTAACAGGTAGGATTATTAAGTCAAGAATAGTGTTACTTTGATCTTTTTCTGGGTCTTACTTGGTTCTTCATGTTTTTCTCCTCTCCTTGTCTTTGTTCTTTCTCTCATTGGAAGACACAAGAGATCTGGTTTATAGACACTGGAAGTTGGCTTTTTCCTTCTTTTCCTGCTCGATGTTGGACTTTGCTAGTGGTTTTCTGCTAGAGGCTCATTTGCGCCAAGGTTTCTGGTGACCTCTCTATGCCCAACATGGGGAGTCACATTCTAGTCTGGTTGTTGCATTTGCTGACCTTTTTCAGAAGAGAGTTCTGTTTTGGGATAGCATTATAAATTGAGGTGTAGGACTTCGAATTAGAGTGTTTGTACTATTTGTATATTAAAGAAGACTTCAAGCATTACTTGGCTCGATATTTTTTTTTTAAACTGGTGCCCTGAGGATAGTCACATACCTACCTGCCTCTGAAAATTGCACTGTGAGCAACCCATTTCCATAGATATCAATGGAAAAACAGGCAGCTAAACACCTCCCATTAGCTGTTAAAATACTTACACGATTTTGTTCATTTCCCTAAATAGTGAGAAGTAAGTTTAACTGCTGACCATAACACTTTTGAAATGAAATATTGTGCTGGAATAAACAGGATGCAGTGAGGTTGGGATCTGGGCATTGATAGTGTTAGCCTAGCATTAGAAAAAATTGAGATATAACTGAGTGTTCAGTTACAGATTATTCCCCCTGCATTGGGACTGCAAACACAGTGCATGTCTTTGAACCCTCTCACAAATATTAAAACTTCCATTTAAAAGTTATGTTCTGCAACCTCAAAAGAATAGGGAAGTAACACATCATTGAACTATATTTGGATGTTGAATGCTGTTTTGTGGTTTCTTTGAGCTTAGGAAAGAATGGCTTTTTGTCTGCAGCCTATAAGTTTTCTTACTGCTAAGCATAAACTTTCCTCTAAACATGCTTCAATGTTTCAAGTTCTGAAACACAATGGCCTTGTACAGCGAAAATTTGCAAGGGGTGTTTGCTGCATAGGTGATTTCTGTCCTTGAGTTTTTATTTCTGATGATTCTGTAAATTTAAAGCATTGAAGTTCATCCCAATGACCTTCAGTAATAATGCTTCCATAAGGTACGGTGATTTTTCTTTTATTTTTGAGCTTTTTTTTTTGTGGTAAGGTTGGGTGTTTTGTTAGAGGCAAAATTATGTCATTGAAGTCAAGAAAAATTTAGATAATATATATAGATGAAAATACATAAAATATATTAAATGCCAAATGACTTGACTGTTTATAGTAGCAATACCAAAATAAAACCCAGTGTCATAAATTTACATCCCTGGATTGGCAGATTAAAACTAGTTTCACCATTTTTACCCTGTTTGACTATGTTGCTGAGAGCTTACCTCAGATCAATAACTGTAAGTAAGAGGATTTTTCAATTTTAACCCACTTGCTGCGTCTTAAATTCATGAGTTACATATGGTAGGATGGAAAAGTTATGTATTTGTATAATGTCACCACAGAAGTATTCTTCCTTCTCAGAGCTTCCTGCCAAGTTTAACCATTCCTTTTTTGCGTGGGGTCATAACTCCAGTTAAATCAGTTTTAGACATGCCAGTGTTGGCTATATAATCATGCTTTGTTCTCTTCATAGTGACTAAAATCTGTGTTTTGGCAGGTGTGCTATTAACTTGGAGCTGATAAGCAGGCCCTCCCTCTCAAAAATGCAGGAGTAACTGCTTCATCACTGTGGTTCATTATGGGACAAATTAACCCTTGGAACTGGTTATATTGTAGTTCTAAATGTTTAGGCTGGTTTGTGATTATTTTTTTTCTTTTTCTTTTCCATTAGGATTAGATGCCACTGTTCTTCCTGAAACTAATTATGTTTATTTCCTCATGTGTTATGTACAGAGGAATAAAAAAAAAAAAAGTACTTTTTAACTCATGGCTGAATGTTACACTAATTGTTGAGGTAAAAGAGCAGGTTTCCCCTTCCATTTTCTCCTCCCAAGAGAAACACAGTGCTGCCAAGTTTGCAGAGCTCTCGTTTCAAAATAAGTGTTTTGCCTTTCCTAGTAAAGAAGATTAGAGTCCTTGGAAATGCACAGTCCTGAGGGGCTTCAGCTGCTGCAGAAATTGCAAGGGTGGAATGCAGGAATCCTTCTACCCCACGGAATATATAAAAAAGTTTGATTTCCCCCATAAGTTTTGTATTTAAGAAGAAAAAAAAAAAGTGGGCTCAAAAATTTAGTCTGGGTCTTTTTCTGCTTTGGTTTGGAACAGGTTGTTTGGCAAAAATTATTTTAAAACAATAGACTCAAATATTCTGTATAAAAGAAACTGACAACCCAGGTTAGAATTCTTCATGGAGTGTTACCCATTAAAGTTCCTCATAGAAATGATATTAAAGGGGTTTCATGTTAACTGATGAGGTTCTAAGGGAACTCAGTGACTCAACTTGCCTAAGCTTCGACAACCAGATTTTGTTTGGACTCATTGCAGTAGGTATCTTCAAAGGGATGGAGAAGCTTTTTTTGTCTTCACTTTGTTCAACTGGTTCTTTTCAATAGTAAATTTCATCAAGGATGATTTTATAATGGAAAAAAGTAGCAAAGCTGGGTGCTATCTTTACACCTCTGACTAAAACTAGGTGGAAAAGGATTAGATCTATTAATTCTGCCATGTTGTGTGACTTCTCAGTCAGGACAGCGGGTGATGTGTGGCTTCATTGAGCAGCTAGCTGTGTGAGGAGCCCTCCCCACCCACCTCCAGGCACAGGTCCTCCTCCCTCCCACCTGTCAGCGGAATCTGCTCTTCTCTGACTGCACGGTCAGTAGGTCTGGGTTAAATCAGATGAGGTATCCAGTAGGAAACTAGTCTAAGCTGGTTTTTTTGCAGACTTAATTTTCTGCTGAGCTATCTGGCTAGTTGAGGCTCCCAAGACTATCCAGTTGCTAGACTCAGCGCTGGGCAAGAAAAGCAGTGAGGATAAGGGGTTATAACTGGAGAGGAGGTAAACATAAGTATTTTAGTGACAGCAAACACTTCTGGTCTTGGTTGTGACATCAGCCTACACCCTTATACTTTAGTTGGATTAGTAAGTCACCTTTGAAGGTAGAATGTTTTTAATTTTTCATTATGTATATGCTTATATTAAACTCTTTAAACTTCCTTTAGTTTTAAAGTAATTTTTTCTGTGCATTAAATATTCTAGTTTCAACACATCAAATGCATCTTGATACAGATCAAAAAATAAAGCAACAAGGAAGTATGCAATTACTGAGTGTAATGTGTTACAGTCAGGAAAAGTATGCCAACTATGTAAATACTTGCGTGTATTCAGAAGCTGTGTATTCTCCTGCTTAGCTTGAAATACCAAATTGCATCAAGTCATGATCTAGTTACTTGAAAAAAACCCTAACCTATAAATCCAACCCAAATTTGAATTAAATTTTCTTTTTTTTAAATTAAATCTTGAAAAAGTGATTTGTCTAATGACAAATAAGTTAACATGTTAGTTCTGAAGAAAGGTAACCTCTGTCAGCTCTTGCCCCTGGATGCTATTTTTGAGATTATAAACCTCAGCTGCATTGCCATGGTGAATATGTTGTATGGCATATATTGATTTGCTTTGTTTTGAAGGAAATGGCCAGGTCTTGGATTTCAGGTGACGAGGTGATTAATAAGTTTTCTAACAGCTTCTGTTGGAGGAAACTGTACCTGGTGCATTTTATATTGGCTAAGACTCCTTTTGCAGTTTGAATAGAATAGGTGCATTTTTGTTTTTTAGGAATAGGAAGAACTACCTTAAATTAAATCACTACTTTATAACAAAGGTGATGTTTAAAGAATGGATGTGCGGCCACTTTGTTCGGTAGAGTTGAAAACTAGAAGGATATCTTAGGAATGACTGGTTTGCAACCTAAGTATTATTACTAATTGTTCCTAGTGTTTCTTTCTAATCTATCTACATTTAGAAATATCTACAGCATATTAGAAATTTCTGGTTTGCGTTACAGAACTATCTGAACAACAAGTGAAGCACACATGGCAGGCGGTAAAGTAACTCGCATCATCTGCAGCCTGTGCCAATAACTTGTTAAAACTGCTTCTTTCTCTCAAGTTTCCATTTGCCCAAAGTTACTTCAATAGTGGTTATTAAAGAAGTGAAGGGGAAGCAAAAAATGGTGATGCAAGGTGTGTTGAAGCTGTTGAAATCACTCATCCCTCTTCCTCTCTCTTCTTTTCCCTTTGTTTCCTCCAGGTAGCCAGGTGACTCCCTCTCATTCTCATGCTTTGGTGGTTTTCTTGTGCCACATGTCCAATTATGGGATGTGTTCTTCTTATGGGGTTAGTGTGTATTTATCTGTTTGTGCTGTCAAGGACTTCTTGTGTCAAGTCTTGTCTTGTTTTGGCTTTCCACTGAGGAACACTTTGTTCAAAATTTTTTTAATGTATGTTGGCTCCTGTGAGGAAGGGTTCTCTTTTTTTTTTTTTTTCCCCTCCTTTTTTTTTTCTTTTTTTTTTTTAAGCTAGATGTTTTTAGGCAATTACATTTACATTTAAGAACAAACTGTTGCTTTCAATTTAATATGAAAATTAAGAAATGGATATGTCTGCTGTGAAGGGACATAGATGATAGGGGAGCACAAAATCCCTATAATAAAATGTAAAGAAATACCTTCTGCCTATGTATTCAGCGTTTAAAGGATGAAATTTCCTTGCTGATGGTGATCTCTAAACTCAATCTTGTGAGATAATCACAGTCTAAGAGATAGATAACTGGCTACAGAGATAAGTTGTTATCCTGAGAACCCATGGGAGAAAAGCAAGGTTTGTAAGAAGCAGTGCTGTATAGACAAATGTGTTCTCTTTTCTATGTATTGAAAATGTTCTGAGCAGTTAATGTTTTCACTGTGATGTTTAATTTGCAGTTTAAAAACTGGGCATGGATTCTATAAGCAATGTTGACATTTTAATTTCTAGTTACAGTCGGAACCAAACAACAGCTCCAAATAATGGAGTTTGGTCTCTTAATATTGACAAGGTACTGTGTTTCTTTAACTGAATATGCAATGTTTAATAAGGTTTTTTTCTGCCTGTTAGTTCCCAGGTAAAGATGCCAGGTTGCCCTGCTGGTTTTGTTGCGTGTTGGTTTAGTGAATTAACAGAAACCAGATTCACTTGCAAACAGTTGGAGAGGGAACTGGCTGGGTACAGGGAGGGGTGGACGACAGTAGCAGCATTGTCAGGACAATCTCTATTTGCAGGTAGAGGTATATAGTGTAACATCTTTCTTGTCTTTCTGGTATTCTCTAAGAACAACTTCATTGGTGGTGTTAAATATAGTGGGCACATAGGCAGTCTTAGCTATCGTCATAGTAACTTAAATAGCTATGCTATTAAATAGTTTGTATTTGTGAAAATCTTGAGAGCCAGCTATTTAGCAAACTCTAGATAAGGTAGCAAGAAAGCTGTTGGTGGCAAATAACTAACTTGAGAAAATATGGTTGCTTAATATTTTATTTTTCGTAGCAAAAAAATTGAGAAGATGGTATAGTAGAAGATGTGAAGAGAGTGTAAAGAAGATAGGAGGGATATAAAGGACTTGAGTATTTAAATGTGATAATTTTTTTACAATTTAAGCATTAAAATAGTTTGAACTCAGTACATCTAAACTATTAAAAAGGCATTCAGTCCTTTGACTTGGCTTCTCACAATACCTTTGTTTGCTCAATTGGTTTAAATGGCTAATAACTGGAAATGGTCACCTGAAAGTGCTGGAATGAATTATGAAATAAAACGGATTTAAACTGTACAAAGACTTTGGATTTCAAGAAACTTATCAAATGAAATACTGCACTAAATGGGGACTTTGAGATAAATAAGGTTGGAGAAATACATGCAATCTGTAATTTTTAGTAACAAAGAGAAAAGTAGGACTGTAGGAAATAACCCGCATTCGAAGAGCGGCATTGAAGACCTTAGCGCTAGGTGGAGGTTTCCTGGGTACGCTGACAACCGAAAGGCCTGTCCAGGCTTCCCTCAGGCTTGCTGTAAATACCGTTTCTTCAGCTACATGAGTTGTAAGAAATAAAAAGGAGAGAGGCTGAGGCAAGAATGTGAGTCTTTTATTTAAAATTATGCTTTAAACAAAATGCTGGCAATTTGAATGAATTCTTTCCGTTTCTCTCTAGAATTTCAGTCCTGAAGGCATGGAGGATATAGTTCTGGACCCGTCTGAATTTGGTAGAACAGGCATGCACCCCAGGGATCTGATTTGTCGAAGTGTGCTCCCTCTATTATTTCTTGACCAGTTACAGCTTAAATGTCCATGTCCTGCCTCTTACTACTTCCCCCCCCTCACCCCCAATGGAATTTCAGCCCA
Source organism: Eurypyga helias (assembly GCF_000690775.1). NCBI lineage: Eukaryota > Metazoa > Chordata > Aves > Eurypygiformes > Eurypygidae > Eurypyga > Eurypyga helias. The sequence goes on along the minus strand of NW_010253173.1, from coordinate 101,114 downwards.
AGTTCCCAAGAAAAGAGAATGGAGCAGAGATGGCAGCTCTTGTCCAAATCTGGCCAGACCTCGACTGCCGCTTTGCAGATCTCTAACCTGAGCTGCTGCAGTTGATCTCTTACCTTTGCTCTCAGTAGCTCAAAGCAAATGTTACTGCCAGAGGGGAGAGTTTGGATATAGAATGATGGAAAGGGAATGGGACAGGAAAAGGCAGGGGGACTGTGAGCATTTGGGTGGGATTTTTTGTGCCTCTTGCCATGCCTAAACTGTGAGATGGACTTCTTCGACTGAGAACAGCTTATATGGGAACAGTAGTGGTTCGGCAGAGGGATATTGTGGATGCTGTTTTAATTGGAAGAGCATGGACTTGGGAAGTACCAGCTGGCTCAGCAGGTCCAGTCCTGTTCTGGTCTTGGGCAACTGTGTGATAGACTGTAGTTTTTAAAAGTGTTCAGAACTACTTGTGTGCATGCTGTTACACCATGAAATACTTGCAGTGTGCCATAAGGTTAGTAGAAAAAGACTCTATCTGTAACTTTGATAATGCAGAAAGCAAGCAGGAAAGATTAATGGTATTGCTATTTCGGGAACCACAAGGTTTGACAGGAGGGTATGTTGGATCTTGTGACCTTTTTCGAGCGGGTTACTGTGCTTTACACTGTAGAGGAGGGCCAAAAGGGAGGTGGGGAGAAAAGAGAAAATATCTTGCAATCTGATATGAGTCTTTTCCCCACCCTGGTAGATCCAGATCTAGAACTGGGTTTAATCAGGAGCATGCCAGTGAGGGGGTCAGCCAGAGCGCCTAGGAGAACACTTCATCGATGTGAGCACTAGTGCTGTAGGTCTGCATCCTCTTCATAGATACGGCTAACTCCTGTTCTTAGAAGTGTTCTTAACATTTGCTTAGCCTTGCAGAAAGGACAAGCGCTTCTCTTTGATCTAAATAAAAGATGTTACAGGTTCCTCACTATTCTACTTCTACTTTCTGCATCTGCTCCAGTTTAAGTTCCTGTTGTTGAACACGTGCAGTTCTGGTTCATCCAATATTTCATATGAGGTCTTATGATTTGTACAGTTCTATTTAGTAGAAACAGGGAAGTATCAAAAAAGCCTTTTTCGTGCCTTTTAGAATTGCAGGAACTTCTTGCGCAACTACGTCTAGCTGCTGTTTTGGTTTTCCTTCTGTGAGCCAGAATAGCTAGCCTTTTCTTCATTATAGGTGTAGGTTTTATGACTGATGCCTTACAAATTTCCATATTTTCTAGTATGATGATCCCCTTCAGAGTGGGCAGTATCTTCTGACTGCTGTCAGTTCTTGAAACACACATTGTATTTTTACTCTTGATTGCAAACTGGCATGTGAAATGAACATGCTTCCTAGCGATAATTCCTTTTTATCCTGATAACTTTTGTCTTAAGATTTTCCTTCATACAACTGCTGTAGAGAATTCTTTGATTAATCCTTATTCTGTCTGGGTGATTAACGTTCCAAAAAAGTACTCACATCTCCTCAAGTCTGCTACCATATCTCTTTCTAAGGAGCCATCGATCAGGACAAAATTGTATTAATGTGACATGAGCTATTTGTAAAGTAACTGCTATAATTTTGCTGCTTTTTCTAAGATGACTTCTAAGTTAAATTAATATCTGTAGGTGTGAATATGATAGTTGGTTTGAATATAGATAATGTTTACTTTTATTCTGTTAGTGTCATAAATTTACAGATTCATAGAAATGTTGATAGTAAATTTATAATTTTTACAACATTAGTCCTGCTCTGAGTTGGGGTGTTGACATCCTGGGGTCTGTTCCAACATGAATTATTTCATAATTCTGTGAACTGGGATGAATAATACTTGGATTTTCAGGTTCTTTTTAATTACATTAGGCAAATTAAGATGGTAAGCATTTTTCTTCTCGATGGTTAAATAACGGTATCTTTGTAAGGAATGCTGTTAGAATCCTTATTTATGCTTTCTGCATTGTCGAAAGTTAATTTTCAAGACATGCGCAAAATCCTATCCACGAATTTCAGTACCAATTTACCACATACTGTTTGTATTTTTTCATTTTGCACTCTGATTTAAGGACTTTTTTGGCTTTTATCTTCAACCTATTGATTTATATTTCATGGAATTGTTGAAGATAACTTGCAGTAACATCTCTTTGTTTCCCAGCTGTTAATGGTGCTGGGCACATGCTGTCTCTTACATTCAAAGAGTGTTTGGTATGGCACCCTAACCTCTGCTGCTATGATGTTAATAAATTTACTTTCCCCTTGATCTCACTGCAGAAAGGTGGAGTCACAAAAGGAGGTGTGTTAAACTCGGAATTGAGTTGAAAACGTTATAACCGGTAGAAAACATATGCGGCCTTAAAATATTTAGCCAAATGTTTATTTCTGACCGTAGCACATGGAATGTTTGAAGTTTTATGCGAGTTTGCGCAAGTAAGTTGTCTTGCATCCACCTTTATCTCCTTCTGTTAGATTTTGAATCATTCAGAACTAGTCATAGTCTCTGGTTTTGCTTATGTCAAAATACATGAGTGTGAATCACAGAACACCAGGTTGGAAGGGACCTCAAGGATCATCTAGTCCAGCCTTTCTTGGCAAAAAGGCAGTCTAGATGGACATAGGATTTTCCTGCACTTCTGCATTCCTAATCTAATTATGAGGGTTTTTTGGTAGGTTTTAATTTATTTTCAAATGGGATTTGTGCTTTTAAATATTTTAAGCTGGTTTTGTCTGAGTAAAAGCGCTAATGTTAAGTATGAACTTTACTCTTTGTGGAAAATAATTCTGAGAAATATTACAGTAAACCAGAAAGTGCTAAACTGGCTCTTACCCAGCTTAAAATTGCAGGCACATTGGAGTCTGAAAAGACAACTTAAGGCATTTGAAAAAGAAACAAGTGAGGGCTGAGTGAACAGGGTATGCATGAGGTTGTAAAAGTGATTTCTCGCAGGTTAGCAGCCAGCAAGGACAGGAAGCTGTGCAAGTGGCAGAAGGATGCTATAGTAAAGGTTGCTAGGCTACTGCGAGGGAAGCACTTACGGAGCTCTCATCAGCTATGCCGAGCATTTTTACTACCCAACTGCTAAGTAATGTGGGTATCATATTGCTGTTTTCCTGGCTACCGGCTGGAAAGGGAAGTTTGAACTGCTAAGAAACATTGTCCCTTTGTAGGATGAAACTTGGCCACGTGCTAGTTATTACCTTTTGCAAGACTGACTGTCTTTGGTTTCGGTCACATTGACTGACAAAGAATGTCAGGAATTCTGCTGAACATGTTTGAAATGGAATAGCAAACAATAGATCTTTGATTCAAGTATAAAAACTCCTGCATGAATTTAACTTGTTCTGGTGGCACTGGCTGGTGAGCTCTTGGTTTGTACCATTTTGGCTTTCATTTATTCTCAGTGTTAAGAAGCTTACTGACAATGGAATGTGGGTTCTCTTTCATCTGGATTTGATGTCATTTTTAAAGTATTTCTGAGAGTGTAATTAATCTGTACTGGTAAGAATGATTTCTTGCAAATGCGAGGTACTTCATCTGTGTTCTGGGTTTTTTTTTTTTTCATTAATGGGTTCCCTCTACTGTGTTTTGCCACACATATAGCTGGAAAGCACATGTGTTTATCATTCTTCTTATTGGTAGTTTAATCTTTGATTGTTGTCTCAGGGGATCATTTTAACAGAAGTGTGGTGGGCTGACCCTGGCTGGAGGGCAGTTGCCCACTGAAGCTGCTCTGTCACTGCTCTCCTCGGCTGGGCAGGGGGTGGAAAATGTAACGAAAGGCTTTTGGTCAAGGCAAGGACAGGGAGAGATCATTCAGCAGTTACCATCATGGGCAAAACCAGGCCCAACTTGGGCAAATTAGCTTAACTTATTGCCAGTGAAATCAGAGTAGGGTAATGAGAAATGAAACCTAAATCTTAAAAACACTTTCCCCCACCCTGCCTTCCTTCTGGACTCAGCTTTGCTCACAGTTTCTCTGACTTCTCCCCCTGACTGGTACAGGGGGACCAGGAATAGGGGTTGTGGTCAGTCCATCACACGTTGTTTCTGCTGCTTCTTCCTCCTCAGGGGGAGGGATCCTTACCCTCTGCCTCTGCTCCAGCCTGGACCCCCCATGGGGTCAAGAGTCCTGCTAGCAAACCTACTGCAGCCTGGGCTCCTCTCTCCGTGGGGCCACAGGTCCTGCCAGGAGCCTGCTCCAGCGTGGGCTTCCCACGGGGTCACATCCTCCTTCAGGCATCCGCTTGCTCCAGCATGGGGTCCTCCCTAGGCTGCAGATGGGTCTCTTGCTCCCCTGTGACCCCCCCGTGGCTGCAGGGCACAGCCAGCCTCACCCTGGTTTGTACCACAGGGTGCCGGGGAATCTCTGCTCTGGCACCTGGAGCACCTCCTCTCCCTTTGACCTGGGTGTCTGCAGGGCTGTTCTCACATATTCTCATGTGTGTCTCCAGCTGCAATTGCTCTGGCACAGGTTTTTTTCCCCTTCTAAAACACGTTATCCCCGGGTGCTACCACCATCGCTGATGGACTCGGCCTTGGCCAGTGTTGGGTCAATCGTGGAGCCAACTGACATTGGCTCTGTCAGACACAGGGGAGGCTTCCAGCAGCTTCTCACAGAAGCCACCCCTGTAGCCCCCTGCTACCAAAACCTTCCCATGTAAACTCAATACACAGAAGGTTAAAGCTAGCAGTTACAACCACAGACAGTGACAGAGGAACTGAATATGCAGTTAAAATTATGGTGTGTTAATGATGATTCCTTTGCTCTGGTTGACTTACTGTGTTAGAGCTCACAAAGAGAAACTCAGTTATTTTTCCTTTTAATGCTATTTTGTGAAGGTGTACTACAATTTTGCCAGTTCTGTTGTGTTACGAACGAGTCAGACGCTGAATACACTGTAGGATGCAACAGCAAAAGAAGATAGTTTAACATCCATGGAAGTGCAGTTGATAGAACATGGATTTGATCCAAGTCCGGTGTCCTGTTGCCAGATATGGACTTCCAAGCCAAGCTGACTCCCCTGGTATAGTCTCCCAAGTTGACTGATTTGTGGTCTGGGTATTTCCTGACCTTAAACCCACCTTTTTTTTTTTTTTTAATGTAAATGATCTTTATGGAGTTGTCTTCTGTGAATTTGTGTAGGTGTTTTTTAAATCTCTGTAAAATAATGGTATTCTTATACTATGCCCAGAATTCCAGAGTTCACCTACCTGTGTGTTGTGTGAACGACTGCCATGTGTTTGATTCTTACCTGCTAATTTTGCTTGATGATGTTTGGTTCTCGTGTTGAGAAACCTTGAACAATTGTTACCTATAGCTTTCTTCATTCCATAGGTGCTGTTATAGATTCTGTTCTTACCCGTTCCTTTTCCTGAGGGAAGACTCCTTGTCTATTAACCATTCCTTGTAGCTGTGGTTACGCTGTTCTGAGCACCCTGGTTGTGTCCTTCTCTGTGCCAGGATTGGGTGCAGGATTAAGGATGGATTTTATACAGTGACATAATGTGTTCTGCTTTGTTTTCTACGACTTTTATAAGAGTTCTTAACATTTGTGATTGTTTTACTACTACTGCTATTTTTATTGCTTCAGAATCTCCTTCTGAAGTGAATATCTTTTTCACAGCCCATCATCATCTGTGGGCTATTATGATTATGGTGTTTCTTGAACTTGCATGCTTTCCCTTACATCTCTTTACAGTGGATTTCTTGTTCTAGCTGTGTATCTACTCACACAGCTGCATAAAGAACTCGGTGTAACTGTAGTTATTTCTTGCTTTTATAGCTTAGAATTATCAGAAACCTTTTTCGTGTTTATAAAAATAGAAATAATCTTTTCACAACACTTAAAGTATGTAGTTATCTGTGCAGTACAAGTTATATGTGAAATTAATAACAGGACTGAATATCTTATTTGATTCCCATTATTAACGTGCAAACTCAATCTTTTGCAGTTTTGTTGCTAGAGAAGATGGAACATGATGACATTTGTAATAAAACTCTGAAGATAACAGACTTTGGTTTGGCTAGAGAGTGGCATAGGACAACCAAAATGAGTGCAGCAGGGACTTACGCGTGGATGGCTCCAGAAGTTATCAAGTCCTCTATGTTTTCTAAAGGAAGTGATATTTGGAGGTAAGAAGTCTGTCTGCTAAAGACCATGCTCAGTAGAAATGTATTAAGGGTCTTGAATTAATTTTTATTTGGATTTTTTTGTGTGGTTTCCTAGGTTATTATTGTCTCAGCATATGGCAAGCATAGCTGTTCTAAAACACATTCCTTTCTCAGCATCTGGTTCATTTGGCTTACCTTTAGTTATTCATGATTTAGAAATTGGGGGAGGGAGAGCAAAAATAACAGGAAAACTTTTTTTTAAAAAAAAGTAACATTTAATTAAGAGAAATCTTTAAAACTGTTCTAAAACACATTCCTTTCTCAGCATCTGGTTCATTTGGCTTACCTTTAGTTATTCATGAGTTAGAAATTGGGTGAGGGAGAGCAAAAAAAAAGTAAGATTTAATTAAGAGAAGTCTTTAAAATATCTAGCGATTAAGTTATACAAGTATTTTATCTGGACTCTTAAACAGCTATATGCTCTTGTTACATTAACATATGATTGGTCACATATTGGTATATTTACTTTATATCAGATGTCCAAAAAGTGTCATTCTGCATAAAGAAATGGGACAAGCTAGCTATTACCTTATATATCAAATGAATAAAAATAAGCTTCAAACCAGAACTTCGCCAAATATTAGCTTAAATTAGTGCTGGTTTTTAGGAATCTAGGATGTTGTCGTGTGTAAAAGTGAACATCGGATCTAAGCTTTTCTATTTCCAGAGACTTTGCTTCCAGTAGCTGGAGAGAGGAGAGTGTGTTCAGCAAAAAACTGTTTTAACTTGCTCTCTAATTTTAAAGGTGGGGAACTCCCTATGTTAAATTCGTGAATTTCTCATTAAAGACATTGTGGATCATACAAGTAATATGTCTTTCAATGCTGATGCTATTTTTGAGTGGAGTAGTGTGGGATACATTTAGAAAGGTAAAACTTAAACTTGTAACTTAGTTCTGTTTTGTGAGTGGGGAAAAGCAGTGATTGCAAAACAGGCTCTAAAAGCTGCTGTGCCTCACCCTGAAAAGTCTACGTTTCCTTCCTTTTTGAAATGTTTTCTCTCTGAAGGATCCAAGGTAGCTATTTGGGGAAGGACTTTAATCTGTTTTCTCGTGCCACCTTATGCATGTTCTGTGTTGTATAATTCTTAAATAGGGTCCTATTTTGCTTTGGTGCCTAATATTCTACAGCATGAAGTAATACTTCTGGTATTCTCAGAATGATTCTGTATCTGCACAACTGTTTTGTGACACATATTTGTTTTGTGTCTGGAACTGATTTTCAGCATTTTATTTACATCAGTCTGAGTTGATGCCCAGTTGAGAAACTTCTTTGGCTTCATTTTTTTTTTTCCCCATTCTTTCTTTCTTTTTTCTTTTTTTTTTTTCTTTTGCGGGGTGGAGGTTGGGTGTAGGCGTTTCCCTAATCAGCTGTATTCCATGCTTAATTACAGGTCCTGTCCAGTCTTGTTGCTGTGATTTTAGGTATCTGAGGGGGTATGCTTTGGTGCAATTATTTTATATTCTGCTGCAACATTAGTTTACATTTTTGGAACCTACAGTATTTCTCTTCTTCGCCTTCTCTCCTGCACGCCTCTCTTGTAAAAATGTAAGTATTTAGCTCAATGATGGACGTCTAACAGGAGAGGTTTTTAAGTACAAAGGCTGTGTTGTACAGTATAGTTTAGACCTTCTTGGCTTCTAAAGATTTCCTGCTTACTGCACCTTGATCTGTTCTGTTGCTTATCTTTACTCTTTCTTTAAAAGTAAAGCAAATAAAGACTACCCTGGGTGCGGGAGTGGTTCTTTTGTTTTAAAAAGCATTCAGGTTACAAAATGAAGTATGAGTCTCTCTAAGAGAAGAACACAGTGTCAGGAAAGATCTAAATTTCAGTTATACATACTGAGTACACGTCTGCAGACCTCTTATTGAGGGGTGGTGGGGTGGGGGTCTGAAATAAGGGCAGTTGAGGCTGCTCAAGTATACTTACTTGCAGCTAATATTCCAGAATCAGCCAGCGCTTGTAAGTGGTTTTGGAGTGTTTTCATGCGGAGCCTTTCAGGCTGCACGTTTTCAGGTGTCATCCCAGATAGCAGAACTAGTACCTTCCAGGCCCTGCATGTGTATGCTTTTGCTTACCAAACCAGTTATGATGACTGCATGTATTACTCTTTGGCATATGTTTCCAAATTCCCAAACTAGAATTGCACTCTTTCAGACCTACCCTTCTGTTGATGATTCTGCATTTCTTAGTGGTATGTCAGTCTTGGTGTATGGAGTCTGAAAGTGCAAATATGCCCAGATTTCCAAGTGCTGGTGGTGTGCTTCAGCCATGGTCTTCACAGTGAGACGTGCCTCTGTTGTACTAGCCCTTGGCAAAGCTGGGAGACACATACTGTACAGCAGAACCAGCAGCTGCTTTTGCCTGGCACATTCATATAATTTCAAACTGATTAATGTAGCAATGGTATATAACCTCTGCTTTAGAGATGGATTGAGGAGTAAAATAAACTCTGAGAATTTCAATTACCTTCATTTGATCAGCTTTTAAAATCTGTAAAAACAGTGAGTTGTTATTGGAATGAGATACAGGAAGGCTTAAATCACATTTGACTGTTGGGGAATAATTGTTAATAAGGAAGTTACTTAGAAGGACCTCTTCTTGAAAGTGGTTTGGGGTTTAAAAATGTATAAATTGAGCTTAATATGCCTGTATTTTTTGCCTTTTGCTGAAGATAGAAAAGGAGGTGGCTTTTGCACTTTTAAACAAAGATGTTTCTTAGCAGCTCTGACTGTATACATAGGACAACTCTACATGGGCTGGTGAAATTGAATGCACAAAGTAGCATGTAGTTGGGAGAGTTGGTAAGCAGTTGTCCTAGATAACGATAAACTCCAGCATGACAGGAACAAAGTCTCTTTAGGCTTTCTCACTATAGCACTGACTCTTGGTACTTGATACTAAGACTGCTTTCATTAGAAGAGACGCTTTGAGGCCATTACTGTGTTGGTCTGTTTAAAATTTTACGATCACCTCCTTGGCATTGTTGATACCTACTTAGGAATAAAGGCTTGAATTGTAAACATCGCTAATAGTGTGACACAAGTTAACTTCAGAGTTCATGCTAAAATATGTATAGAATAGTCTGAATAAGAGAATTCCTTGGATTAAGAACAGTCTAAGCTTGCTGAGAGAACATGAAATTGTTTTTGTTTTCTGTAAGTACACAGAGGAGATGTAGATCAGTAAATTCTTCTATCGTGGTTAGAATGCATATATACTGCACGAGGTGTTGTACTCATTGTCAAAAGTTCCACTGATTGAAAACCAAACTGGAATTCATTATTTTATCCTGCTTTGACTATACAAGCAAGTGCAGAGGAAAAAGTTGGGAGGGAATCAAGAAACCCAAGGCTTTTCTTTTTTTTATTTTATTTCTTGTTTTAGGAATAGACCTTATTCTTTAGCTTTTGATTAACTCTTAACATCATAAATTCATTGGTTTTCTAAAATTTTATGATAGGAAAAACTTCATAGATAAACAGAACATAGATTAAAAAAACACCCACGGCTGATACCCGTGCTGATATTGTGTAGTTTGCTGTTTTATTATTTAAGTGATGTTGTATGGTCTTATATAATGCTGAATGACTTGCTCTCATTAAGGAGAGAGTGATAAAATTTAACTAGTGCAAGTTCTTCTTTCTTCCTGTCACATCTGCTGTAGTTGAGGTGGTATTTCTAGTCTGAAGTGGTACATGGCCCTAACCTCCCCAGTGCTGTGTTTCTTCTCATGTAGGATAGATTTCAGTCCAATCTTGCAAAACTTGCAGGTAGTTTCTTCCCACATCTGGAGAGAAAGGGCAAGAGCAATGCTTCGTATTCTGTTTTTTCCCTTTGCCTGCTCACTTTACTGTTCAAAAGCAGTAATAGGCTGTCCTTTTTAACCTTGTTCTACAGACAGTGGTTCCCTGGGAGGAAGAGAAGGTGGGGGGTGGAACCAAACCCAGTCATAAAGTCCACTTTATGCTTACATTTAAAAGGTATAATTCCTGCTTCCACAAAAAATGACTGTGAAAAGCTATCCATTTGAGTGGTGGTGGAATAGGAGCTGTAGAGCAACAGCAATGAGCATGCTGTCTCAGCCCTTTGTTGGGGCTTGGATCGTTTGACAAAGCCATACAGACCCAAAGAGGGTAAAAGCAACACCCAGCTCTTCTAGTGTGGAGGGCATAGCAGAAATTCTTATGATTAATGTTGCTGCAATAGGAATTCCTATGATTCTTGATTCCTGTACCTGACGCTGAGAAAAGATCTCTTCATCCTTCCATCTTTCACTGGAGTCAATGTTGCTTTGTTTTCTAGTTGTTTTGTTTTTCTAGTGTGGAGAAACTAGGTGAGCGTGTGTAATCATTTCTTAATCTTGTCGCATCTTCTGTGAGAAGTGAAAAGTTCGGCCTTCATATAACACACGAGATTAGGAATGCAAACTTCTAAACAAAGCTGGGGCTTTTCTGGTGTGTTTTATTACCTTTTTTTTTTTTAATTAGTGTGTACATCTAGGTAAATTGTTGTGCAGTGTTTGGAAAGGGGAATGGCCTGAATGCTCTCCAGAGGTGGTGGTTGCTGTGCTTTTTTTTTTTTTGGTGGGGAGAAGGTTGCTTGTTTTCCTGTCTTCAGACTTGTGATTGAGAGATTTACATGATGCTAGCATTTCTACCAAAGTGACTTCAGGCTATGTTTAATAGGAGCGTGAGCCAGTCTGAGGGTCGCATCCAATTTGGTTAATCACTATTAGTGAGAAGTACAGCTGACTCTTAAAAGACATTCCCCTTTGATGTTGGAAATCCTCGTGAGTTTCAGTGCGTGGTGGTTGGCAGGTACTTGTTTGTTTGTTCTTAAGTAAACAATGTGTCAGAATTCAGAAAATAACTGTTTAAAAAATTACCTTTTGTAGTTATGGAGTGTTGCTGTGGGAACTGCTTACAGGAGAAGTTCCTTACCGTGGCATTGATGGCCTTGCTGTGGCTTATGGAGTTGCTGTCAATAAGCTTACTTTGCCCATTCCATCCACCTGCCCTGAACCATTTGCAAAATTAATGAAAGGTATCTATGTTGTTTCTTCGTATGTCTTTAAATAATTTATGTTTCGGGGGTATGTATCCTTCCCTGTAATAGTCATGGGGTTGCAAAATTTCATAATGTGCTTTTTGTATTTTGTTTTTCTTTACACAGTAGTTACAGGCTGTTGAATGGCTTCCTCAGAAACACATTCAGTATTACTGTGTGCTGCGTAAGCTCTTCAGTAGTGACAGAGTACATTTTTTGCTCTGGCTTTGCTGATTTCCTTTTACACTCAAATTGCATTAATTTTCATAAACTACATGATATACTATAGATCAATACAAGATCAAGATTAAAATCTCAAGCGGAAGAACTGCAAATGCCTTTTCCTCATTTTTTTCTTCCTGAGCGTCAAAAACGTTTTGGAAATACTTTAGAAAGAAATAATAGCCTCTAGCAAACAATGTTCTCCTTGTGTTTAATGATTTTTCTTTACATTTTATATGTATCCCTTCTGTGCAGTACTCCTAGTTTTGCTATTTCAGATCCTAAACAGAGAGATGAAAAAAATTGACTATTATAGAATTGTAGAATCATGAATACAAAACCAGTCCTCTGAGTACAGTTAGAATCCTAGACTGGTTTGTGTTGGAAGGGACCTTAAAGACCATCTAGTTCCAACCCCCCTGCCGTGGGCAGGGACACCCTCCACTAGACCAGGTTGCTCAAAGCCTCATCCAGCCTGGCCTTGAACACTTCCAGGGATGGGGCATCCACAGCTTCTCTGGGCAACCTGTTCCACTGCCTCACCACTCTCTCCGTGAAGAACTTCTTCCTTACATCTGATCTAAATTTACTCTCAGTTTAAACCAGATAGGTAGATGTCACTTCTGAGAAGCCTTGCAGATAAAGGGAATACATTACAAGTTGAAGTACAGTAGCAAGTAATTTGAAATTCATGTAGTTCTTCAGAAAGTTCTATGTACTGTTGAACTGATGGGATTTTGATAAATTCTAGAATGCTGGGAGCAGGACCCTCATATCCGACCATCGTTTGCCTTAATTCTTGAACAGCTTACTGCCATTGAAGGGGCAGTTATGACTGAAATGCCTCAAGACTCTTTCCATTCCATGCAAGATGACTGGAAATTGGAAATTCAACAGATATTCAATGAACTGAGGACCAAGGAAAAAGTAAGTTGATTTTTCCAAATGCATGGCAGCAAAGGAAGGGTTATCTGTGTATGTGTGTTTATGTGAAAGGAAGGGTATCTGTGCGTGTGCATTTATGTGATACAGCATTTCTGAACTTGTGAATTGTGGCTCACCACTATAATACTAGAAACCTGATTTAGTAGTGGAGATAGTCTTGAGAGGATAAACTATTTGGAAGAGACAATTTATCCTCTAATTAAAACATTATTAATTCATGTTGCCTATTCTTGTTTGGTGGATGTGCTATTCTTAAGTTCCGTTAATGTGTTTCTGGACAATATTTTTAAGATAACCCTGTAACTGTCTTGCAGCAAACTTACTTTAGAAAAAAGGATGTATACTGGTTTTATTAATTTTCAGACAATGTTTCTTCTCCTCTTCCTTCAGAAAAACAATAAACAATTTTGTATGCTGAAACTAGAGTGAGAGGTACTTAAGTTGAAGTGAAATGCTGAGTTTGATTGGAAGTGAGGGTTATCATATGAATGGCTCATTCAAGAAGTACAGGCAGTTGAAAAAGAAACATATCCACACCTGTCTCCCCAAAGAAAACAGGTTGTTGGATCTGTAAATGTAGCACATAGGGTCCTTTTAAAATGTTATTTTTTTCTTGGATATTTGAATGTATCCCTTAACAAACCAGAGTTTGTTCACTCCTTAGCTAATCTTTTTGACCACTGCAAATTTTCAGCTGCTGCTGAATATTCTCTTTAGCTGTGGGAATATAACAGGCCTTTCATCCTGTTATGTATCACATGGCTTCTTTTCCAAAAATGGAATAGTACTTTTATCTCTCTTCTGGAACAGACTGCTGATGTTGATCTGTTTGTGCTGCAGTTTTGGAAATCTTCTTGCCAGATATTAATAAGATTGATTAGGTCACACTTGTACTCATGAATCAGCCCATCCAATTTCTCTTGCTTTATTATTTATATTCCTGTCACTGATGTTCTTTCCATATTCTCCTATCATGATATGTTTGTGCTAAAGGAGTGCACACTGTTGATACTCTTTGCCCTCTCTTTTAGTTACTTCAACTAGTTTTTAATCACCCTGAGGTTTATATTTTTGTTTAGGCGAATTGATAAAATAACAGTTGGAATAGGCCAGGTGTCCCCTCGAGTCCCTGTTAGAAGTGCTTCTTCAGTAGAAACAGATCCTTCTTTGCAGGAGTTTCTTGCAGTTTAGTTATTGCCCAGTGTGTATTTACTTTCAATGAGTTGGTGATAGATGAGTTGAGGACAATTGCGATGCAGTGACTTGTGAAGAAATCTTTAGAATAGATGTAGTCACTTAATTTGACAAAAGCAAAAACTACTTGCAGGTCACTGTCAGTAGCCTTTGTCCCTCACTTCTCATCAAGTGTCACAAATGGCTATTTGTGGACTGTTGGCTGGTGATGGGTGTGACATTACATATTTACTGTTATATCAGCATATGTGGTATCAGAATTTCTTCATCACCACTAAGATTGCAGTATCATCTATAATAATCTTAGGTACTTCCTATGAGCCTTTTCTTCCACCCTCTGCTTTTCCCTCCTCTGTTTTGGTTCACAGATCTGGGTAAGCATTGTCTGTGTAGCCTCTGCCCTGCCTGCAGTGGGCATGCAGGTTGCGAGAGCTGGGCTGTGTTCCTCTATAGCTTGTCAATCCCTTCCTTCCCAGAGGGGGTTATGGTCCCTCTACAGAGAGCAGAGACTCCTTTTGACGTGCAGTGAGGTCACCTCCCACAGCCCGCCATTGGGCATAACTCTCTTCTGCCCCTCCAGCAACTGCTCAACCAGACAGTTTCTTCTTCATGCTCTGAGAGCAATTGTAACAGGCATTCCCATTCAGGTGTGTGTTTGTTTGTTTTTAATTTTCTGGAGGCATTAGTCCAGTATGAGATTTCCTATTGAAGAAAAAGCTGACTAAACCAAGCTTCTCTGGGAGAAGAGTCATATTTTTTGTGTAAAAGGGAGTTAAGCTTAATTAGGGAGGGGAAAAGATAAAATGAAATTTTCTTTTCATATGCCAAAGACATCTGCCCTAATTAGGTAAACCTGTTGAAGAATGAAAGCATGTAAATTTGATTTAGATAAGGTTTTCATATGTGCAGGCTTATTTAATTTGGCACACTATGAATTTTACTGACAGGTACTAGGTAGAAAGTAAGGTCTATGAAGTATTTATATAATAATAATAGTAAAATAAACCAAAAAATCCTGCATGGAGTCTCATGCCTTATAGAAGAGGAACTTCTGTAGCTGGAGGAATTTCCTCAAGGGATTGCTCTGAATGAGTGATGGAGACGCCCACTCCAGGAGATCACAATCTTCTTTTGACAAACGTTCTTGAGCAACTTAAATATAGAATTCTTCCCTAGCTTCCTTGCAATGGCTGTTTTAATTGTAGAGTGGTGTAAAAACATTGCATAAACTAATTGCAGTAAGTCTGGTTTTAATTAGTTTATTTGGAAAAGAGTAAATACTTAATCTCTGTGAGGAAACACTGTTACTTTTTCTAGACTGTCTGCCTTTTCAATATGGGCCATCAATCTTTGTCTAGTTACTGAGCTTTATGGAATTGAGGACAAGAGACAGATAATCAACAGTGTCTCCTAATACATCTTTATTGCAGTATTAATACAGTAATAAACATCTTTTCTATTTAAACTCTAAAGTACCTTTATTCTAAATTTGAATTCATGCAGCTTCTGCTTCCAACTCTTGGTTTAGGTTGTCCAGTTTTGACTGCACACGAAGAGGAGGAAAGTGAGAATTTTCAGCCATCTGACTGAAATTGATTAAAAGTGATTAAATACCTAAAAAAACCAAAACAAAAACCCACAACCCAACACCAACAAAAAAACCCCACAAAACAAAAAAACACCACAAACAAACCCCCAAAACCTTACTTGCTGGCATGAAGACAGACTGCTTTGAATTTCCAAGAGGCAGAATTGCTCTTTACAAAGCTGTATATGTTAGGAAGAGTGGATTAAAAAAAAAAAGTGTTGAAACAACTTCATTCAAAATTAGCTACCTGAATGAAATTTGTGAATCGTTTCAATTAAACTTGCCAACAGTGATAAGCAGTGTGTGTATGTGATAGTGTAAAGAAGAAGAAAGAAGTATCCTTCTGAGGAACATACACTTCTCCCTGAACCAGTTTGCTTCAGTTTGTCTTTTGACTTCCATAGCCTTTTTGGCAAGACCAGAGAGAGGTTTTCCCCCCTTGTTGGAAAACACCAAAGTAGTATAGTTCAGGAACTAATTTATTCAGGCAAAGTGGGTGTTAAAAAGAGTAGAAAGTTGGGGTTTTTTTTCTTTCTCTGTATGCAGTAAGGAATTGTGCTGGCATACAACATTGCCAGATACTCATGAGGAAAAGCAGACAGTCTGCTCTGAAGAAAATACCTAAACCAACCAACCAAAAAAAAAAATCCAGAAAGACTGCACAGTGGTAAAGTGAGTTAATTTTAAGTAGGAGTAAATTTCTTGGATATCCAGCATTTTTAGCATAGCTTAATTTCAAATGCTGGTTTTCTATTTTGAATTGAATTTCAATTTCTATCCAGGTAGAATTTGCACAATCACATGTATAAATGAAAAAAATTATGTAGTGAGAAGCATGCAGTATCAGTCACATCATAGCTTCTCCTTTTCTTGTAGTCTCTTTTATTAGCAGTACTGACTGCAACACCTCTGGGTAAGTCTGTTTGGTGTATAGTATGTCCCATAGTATGAAGGGTGATCTACTTAAATTTCAGATATATTTTAACAGTTTTGGAAGCTGAAGGTTAAGGCCGTAGGTTTACAGCTGTTTAGCCTTGGGCCTTCATTTACCCTGAAAAATTAACTATCTTCCTTACTAAAGCTTTTCCTTCTCCAAAATGAAAATGAATAAAGGGAAAACAACTATTCTATGGGATTGATGGTTGGAGAGTCTGTGTGGTATAATTCAGTGGTTAGCAGCTGTTTGATGTTCTACAGATACCTGCTAGATTTTTAATTAAGAAACAGCTGTCTTCTCTCTTATGACTTGGTTTATCCTATTACACTACTCATTCAGTGTAATACTGATTGCTTTTCTAGATAGAAATAATACATGTCTTAATACATGGCTGAAAAACAGGAAAAGTTAGGAAATTCAAGGTAAAGGCATTCATTTGTATATTCTTCAGGTCTTCACGTTAGTGTGTAGGAGCTGTCTAAGCACAGCCCTCATGCTGTGAAAGTACTTGGAACACATTCTCTGCCAGGCTGTAAGCTGATAATCTTTGATTGGATGTGTTGTCCCCATTGCCAGTGCTTACCTACCTTGACTAAAGTGACTCGAATTAAATGGTTAAAAGGAAATCTGTGTAATGCTTGATTTCTTCCTTATACACCATCTCGGATTATGCAGCATGAAGGACAGTCAGAAGGTTGTATGCGCATGTTACATGGATATAGTGCATCATGAAAATAGATAAGGAAGTACAACCTACTGTGCACTTAATATGTTTTTTTAATACAACCTTTATGTTATTACTTAGTTTCACTTGTGTGAATCTTCCCTTCAGGAGCTTCGATCCCGAGAAGAGGAGTTGACAAGAGCAGCTCTTCAGCAAAAATCTCAAGAAGAATTACTTAAGCGCCGCGAGCAACAGTTAGCAGAACGCGAGATCGATGTACTGGAGCGGGAGCTGAATATCATGATATTCCAGTTAAATCAAGAGAAACCCAATGTAAAGAAGAGGAAGGGCAAATTTAAAAGAAGCCGGTTAAAACTTAAAGATGGACACAGAATTAGTTTGCCGTCAGGTTTGCAATTTTTTTTTTCTTTAAAGTTCACAAGCTTCAGTTACTTGGCCAATGTTTTCAGTATTGGCTACTCTTTTGATTCATTGACAGGTCCTCCTACCCTCGTAGTACAAAAAGGATATAGTGAAAATTCTATAGCCCTTCTCCTGCCCCAAGAAAACAACTTTTACCTACCATATTCTTGTGGAGTAGTCCTCATTTCAGCTGGAAGAATCTTTCACCTCATTCAGCTAGAAGTCCATTGTATCTGGAGGGAAAGGTTACTCGCATGGGAGCCATATGATTTAAGACTGGTTTGAAGTTCAGATTTTTGCTCTCATTATTTTTGTTCAGAAGGTACTTGTCTAAAGTACCTTCTTATTACATCTTCGAACTCTCTAACCTGATCAAATATTAGTGCTATTTGCCTTAAAGTTGCAAATGCATAGTGGAAAAACAACACTTCCTGATGGCTGGAGTTACAGGGGTGGTAGGTCCAAACTGAATTCTCACTGCAGTCGCAAAATACAACATAGCAGTTAAAATCTTTGGTGCCTTCTTGCAAGAACGCATTGTAATAGCAGCAGAAGATACTATTTCAGAATACAGATGTGGTATAATTTGAATGTTAGAGCATTTAATTCCACTCATGAACGCATTAAAATGCCCCCTTTTGCAAAGGAATTGTGTTTATAGAGTCCAGTATTTTTACTGTCAGGGAGACAGGTTTAGTGGTGCCTTTTTCATGGTGCCACCAGGTGGCACTACCGAAACTCAAGGCTACCCCGATGATTGGAAGCCTTCGGCATCCTGGTGTTGATGGGCTTCCTTTCAGTGCCTTCCAGGTCAAGTCCCTCAAGCTGTTATTAGTGCAGTGAGAACTTAAAGCCACACTACACAGATCTGACCAAATCATAGCTGTCTGGTAATTGGAAGAGACAAAGAAAGTGGTGATGTGCAAATCCTGTTTCAGCACTAGTGAAATGTTATTTTTTCTTAGTTAAAAAACCCCCAAACACCAGTAAATAAAAATTACACTACAGCTTCGCAGACAAGCATGTTAGACTGTTTCATGCTGGATCACAAGCTTCATATTTGGTCCTTTGTTTCCAGTTCTGCTTATACTCAACTTGAAAAAGTGATAAACAGTTTTATTTAGAATATCACATAGTGCTCTGATGTCAAGAATCATCCAGCTGAACTTCTCCTTGAGACAATTCTGTTTTAAGAATAGCATGCAATCTAATTGCACTGATGATAGGGATTACAGAGGGGCATATAGTCAAATATTATTTCATAAAATTTTCCCTGCTTACCAATATTTGGTGTTGGGGTTTTTTTACTACATTCCTGTAAATATTTGTAATTCTGTACTTCGGCATCTTGTTCTGACATGTTGATAGATGTGACGTATTTATGCTACTTTTTATGTTGTATATGAATTAGATGTTAAAAAAAGGCAAATCTGATTGCCATGAATATTGATTGATTTGAGATGAAATAATGAGATTTTTCTTTCCCTCTGTGACAACCAACAAGATCGAATAACAGCTTGTCCTGTGGATGTGTATCAGTTTGGGTCCACTTGGCCCTAACTGCTTTTGTTGATGTTACTGCAAACCTATCATACAGTATGGAGTCTGTGAAGGTGTGAAATCCTTCCTGTTTGACTCAATATCTAAAATGTTACATTAAGAGTTAGTTTGTCAGTCATTTTAATATTAACATATCTTACATTGAAACTGATTTTTTTACTCTCTTACAGATTTTCAGCACAAAATAACAGTGCAGGCATCCCCCAATCTGGATAAGAGGAGGAGTTTAAACAGTAACAGCTCTAGTCCATCAAGTAGCCCCACAATAATTCCCCGTCTTCGAGCTATACAGTGTAAGTCTCCACCATTTCTGTTTGTTCATTTGATCATTAGAGACTGACTGTTCTGTATTCTCACTGAAACACTGGTGGTAGTATCAGATTCCAGACAGATATCTGTGACTTTACAAGGGGTAATGGGTTTAAATTGAAAGTGGGGAGGTGTAGATTAGATATCAGGAAGAAATTCTTCATGGAGAGGGTGGTGAGGCACTGGAACAGATTGCCCAGAGAAGCTGTGGATGCCCCATCCCTGGATGTCTTCAAGGCTAGGCTGGATGTGGCTTTGAGCAACCTGGTCTAGTGGAAGGTGTCCCTGCCCATGGCAGGGGGGGTGGAACTAGATGGTCTTTAAGGTCCTTTTCAACCCAAACCACTCTGTGATTTTCAGGTTCCTTAACTTTAGACAAGTTTGCAACTTGTTTTTCAATGGGAGGGATAATCTTGCTAAAATGCCAACTAATTTTCAGTAATTCAAAATGACTGTGAACACTTTCAATCATGCCTTCCCTTAATAACTTCAGGAACTCTTTCGTAAACTGACTGGGATAAAACAATGAAGAATCAATATTTATAATGATAAAAGGCAAAGCATCACTTTTATAACTCATGTAAGTTGGAAAACAAGTTTTTATTAAGACTTGATAAAGGAAATCAGTTACGGACTATTAAAAAAAAAAAAAGATTCAGAGAATGAAGTAGTCATGTGAGATGGAAAGGCTCAGGAATCAGCCAGCAACCCAGTTTGCTTATGTCAAAAGAGAAGGAAGCTAAGCAAATCCAAAAGCGGAAGAAAATCAAGAAGAAAGCTTTCTTTAGTTTTTTTTGAAAACAAGAGAAAGAAACAAAAATAAAATTTTGGGTATGCTCGTAGGCCTACATTATTCCGTGTATACTGATGACAGAAGGGAAGGTGTGTTCATGCTCATGTGGTAGAGGTACCATGAATATGGAAAAGAACTGATCATATTGTTAGAGCGAAGCCTGCATTTATATTTGGGAATGACGTACGTAGAGATAGAAAACAATTCCTACAGGATTCACTTGCCTTTGTACTGTCTGATCTGTTGTGCAAAGTAGATTGTTTAATTGACCATATTTAGCATGGAATGCTATGTGAGATGAAAAAAACCTCAAGTTCCTCTTGTGGCATGAAATCTGTGGAACCTGTTCCAGCTGATTCCTTATGGATGGTGACTACCTTCACTTCCAAGGGTAGTCACCTCTGAAGGTAATTACTTCAGAAACTGGCTTTACCAGCTGTAAATAAGAAGGAGGGGAAATCAAAATGCATGGGGATCTTTTTTCAGTATACTTTTTTTTTAAACCAACCTGAAACTTTCTTTATCATTTGGATGGAAATCAGATCTCTCATCTCCTTTGGAATACCACTGCCTTATGAAATCATTTTCATTATTAATGTCTAAAGGACACATGGTGTCTTTTCTGGCAGTAACTGTATTTATTATTTGTTTTGAGCTGTAACTGATGCAGTTCCCTGTGTGAAGAGCATTACTACCCCTATGTAGTGGATAAAGGATAGAGGTGGGCAAACCCTGTCTTGCTTTTCTTACTGAAGATTTGAGATGGAAGTAAAACGATGTAGTCTTTCTCAGAAGTTGTCTGGCACAGTATCTATCTGTGTTGGTACTGGTTTCCAGACCTCAAACAGTGTGGTGGGATTTTTGGGTGGTTAGTTTTTTTTTTTTTTAACTGCAGAAAGGTAACAAAGATTTTTCTTAGCAAATTGTCATAATTACATATAAACAAGACCCTCTTTTTATCTTTGATTGTTCTTGCTCTGTATGGAAATGGTTGAAAATGAAACAATTGTCAGGTATTTGCATGATTCTGCAAACTTGAGGTGGGTTTTTTTTTTTTTGAATGTATAGCCTTATGTAAGCTATTACAGTGCCACTCCCAAATCCTAAGTGCCACTGGGGGGATTTTTCTTTCTTCTTTTTTTTATTTAAGCAGGCATTTCTATTTGTAGGACTAGAACATAAGGGACAACATAAAGGCTCTCCTTTAAAAGAAGTACTCTTCTGAGTTTGGGTCCCTAGGCTTTACCTAAAAGCTTATCGGATCTCTCAGGAGTATCTAGCTGAAACAATTCAGCTTCCACACCCATCTGCACCTGTGCAAAATAAATTCTCTTTCCCACAATAATGTTTTATCTTGATTTAACTTCAAAGCGTCTTTGTTTCAAGAAGACTTGCTCAAATACAGGCGATTTAAACAGGCGTATCTAACAATTGGGTACGTGATTGCTTCACTTTGTCATGAAGGAGCCTAGGTTCCAAATCTAGAAGTTTAAGTTAAAATAAAAATCTAGTTAATTGTAAATCTTGTTATTAAAGCAAATTCAGGTGATTTTGAAAGGTGTTTTAGAAGGTAGAGGAAAACCAGTAAGCTATATATTCCATAGCTCCTGGAATGTGATTGAAAACTGGGGCATAAAGAAGGCAGGTAAAGCGCCGTACTACAGGGGAAGCTGTGCTGGCCGGGAGGGGTACAGTGAGGCAGGAGAACGCTGCACAGTGCAGGAGTGGCAGAACCACGGGCATGTAAATGCCATCTCATTTATCATGCTCTTACAGCTAGCTGGCTGAGCTGTTTTTCTCTAGGGTCTCTCCATCATAGCTAGAGGCATGCTAAGCTGATAGCAAGTTAGCATTAGTTAGTCATATACAAAAATCTACTCACCTGGCTCTGGTCCTAGAAAAAGGATCCGCTAAACCCTACAGTAAAAAGCTGCTATCAGAAGATGCTTCGTGCCTTTCTAGATCTGGGCTTTATGACCCAAAG
>NW_010253173.1:74752-79232 GCF_000690775.1 Eurypyga helias | reverse complement strand
GGAAAGAGTTCCGTTTCTGAAATCAGCCTGACTAAGATTTCTGCTACATTCTCTCAATTTTTCCTCAGTGATTCCCAAAACAGATACACACACAACTAGTGGCCGAAGAAACAGTGTATATGTGTACCAGCAAGATGTAGATATCACAAGTGAATATGAACTTCCCATTGGGGTTATGAAAAAAGGCAAGATTTCGTTATGTTTCGAAGGTGCTGGTTCTGTTTAATTTAACAGTTGAGACAGTGACAGACTAAGCATTTAATGAAGGTTAGACACTTTAAAAGTATGATTTATTTTGTGTCATGAGAAAAATGATTATCATTGTTGTCACAATTGGAATATGCTGTTTCATTTGATACCAATTGTTCCACAGCATGTATTTTCTTCACTGGAATTTAAGTGCTCAGTCTAACTCACTTGTCTGAATTACCTAATTATAAGGTTCTCAGTTAAAAGAAGCATGGAGAATGTTATTGTTTTGCTGCTGTATGTTTAATTTGGGTTTCTTTTCAGCTCATAAATTATTTTTCTTGCTTGCTCATCTTTTCGGATCAGTGCAGTTTTTGTGGTGGTTTTGTAAAAGAGTC
This sequence comes from Eurypyga helias, assembly GCF_000690775.1. Lineage (NCBI taxonomy): Eukaryota > Metazoa > Chordata > Aves > Eurypygiformes > Eurypygidae > Eurypyga > Eurypyga helias. The sequence goes on along the minus strand of NW_010253173.1, from coordinate 78,645 downwards.
GAATTTTGTCTATTCCTCAGTATGTTAGTGTCATACTAGCTTTGCAGTAGAGAAAGCACTCTGTTCTGTCAAAATATTTTTGTGTTAGAAATACTATTTATGTGTGGGGTTTTTTGTTTGTGTTTTTAAATCCTATCTCTAGTAACTTCAGATGAAAGCAACAGAACTTGGGGAAGGAGCACGACTTACCACCAAGAAGAGTTTGAAGATGCGAAGAGGAGTTTTAAAAAGAGAGGTTGTACATGGGGACCAAGTTCAGTTCAAACAAAGGATCGTGCAGATTGTAAGGACAAGTATGTCTACTACATTTTGTTTGTTGGAGAATACTAAGCGTTCTTGGTAACTGAATTACTGACATAGGTGGTGAGTGAGCAAAGTTCTGTGGTTTCTAGTTAGAGCTAACTCAGTCCTACCTTTTAATTAATTTAGGAATTACATTGCTAATGAGTAGCTCCCCCACAAAGACTTGAGGATAAAATGCTTACTTGTCTTGAAGTTTTAGTGGCTCTTACCTGTTACTTCTGGGTTTTGAGACTTGGAACGTACTGGGACGCTGTGCTACTAACGCATACCAGACATTCATTGGCCCCCAGTGGGCACTTCCAATAGAGTTAAATGAGTGGCTGACTTCACGTCCGTGAAGCACAATTCACACCAGCAACATCATGTACAGTGACAAACAGTGAAAATCAGTTGGACACCTTCACATTCAGATTATTTTTTTCTGATTGCTCAAAACTGGAGATTAGCAGTTTTTCTGAAGCCGGAGCTCCTTTTCCTTGTCTTTTCTAGTATGTATAATAATTTATAACACCTTTTTTTTTTTTGTTCCATACCATCTATTGATACTGGCTTTATGATATTTTTGTTTTAAAGTTACTGTGTTTAATAAATTTCCAGTATTCACATCATCTCTTTGTCACAGTGACACTGTTGTCCAGGCTTCACCAACTTCTGTTCTTCAGTACATAGTCAACGCCCATTTTTCATTGGCATTGGTTTTGGCCTGAAATTTTCATCTTATAAGGAATAGCCAATATAAGGCTTGTATCAACTTATAGTCATGACTCTGCTGTGATACAGAATTTCTGTTTACCTTTGGAAAGCTTTATTTTCAAGTTGTGTACTACATGTTTATACCTTAAAAAAATTTTTTTTAGTAATTTCCTGTCAAAGTGTATATAAGCATGGTATTCTCTGTAATGTCAAAATAACTGTTGTAATTTCAGAATAAGACCTCTTTCAGATGGCAGCAACCCTTGGTCAACTGTCTTAATGAAAAATCAGAAGGGTGTTCCCTTAGCTTCACTGTTTGTGGACCAAGGTAAGAGCTGTTTTTGAAAAAGCTGAAGTTGCCATATAATGGCATTAAGTCTACCTCCAGTGATATAAATTGTATTGCTTGAATTCCTCAAGGATTATGCACATTATTAGAAGAGTTGTCATGCTACAAATCATTTTCTTGTGGGAAAAAAAAATGCAAATGTTAATGTCTTCACATTTCCATCATTAGCAGCTAAGAAATACACATGGTGTGTGAGCAGTACCACAAAAGTTTTTTTACATGTTTTTGAGTTGCATGCTGATCGGTGTGAGGTCTGCAGTCACCACTTCTTAGCTTTTTTAAAAAGAAATACCTAAATTGGTAATTGTCTTGACATTTAAATGATCATTAATGAGTTTTATTTTTAGTGGGCTCTGCATAGTTGTTTAAAAACACTTAAGCCCTGATGTATTCCCAGGTATTAGTTCCCTGGTTTTTACAATGAGACATTCTCTGAATTTTCAAGAAAAAAAAATGTATATTTAAAATCCTGAAGTCATTTAGGAAATATTTTGGGATTTACAGGTGGATTTTAAGCAGAAACATACTTAATCCTCTTAGGGTCAGGAACATAATAGCTGTATGCTTTTTATGTCCATGACTGTAATGTGCTATGACTATACAGTATTCATAATAATTTTGAAATCTGCACATGCTTTCTATGCTTCAGATTCTCATACCTGAGAAAATTGAGCTGCCATGGTCGAGGAAAAAAAGCTGTGATATAATTTGGTTTCCATACCAGTGGCTAGATTTATGACAGCTAGAAAAGGAAATGGTACTGCTTGGACACTGCTAGGTTTTGGTGTGTGGCTTGTGGATTGTTTGGTTGGGTTTTTTTCTTCTTTCCCCACAGGAAAAAGGCATTTTCATCTTCATGTATACTGGTAGGGGTATAAATCAAGGCTTCACAAATAATAATTTTATAGATTTTAGTTTACTACTAGACCCCTATGTACAGAGATTATACAAGTTTACATATTTGCATTTCAAATATTTCTGTGTTTATTCTGTAGCATTCAGTAGTTAGAACACCTGTAAGTCAAATTATACCTTTTATTTTATTTGTCATTAAGTGTGAGATGTCAAATTTACTTTTTACTCCAGACCAACATGGCTTAATGAATTAATTGAAAAAAATTCTAGTAACTCGCTGGATTTTGGAACATGGCTTAATTGAAAGTGTTGTAAAGAATGTGTTCCACATCTTACCTGGCAGTTTGTGTATAGTAAATTACTTTACTGTAATCCATACACAGAAATACTTTTTGTGTTATATGAAGAGTAATACCAAAGTCTTGCAAATCCTCAAAAATCACAGAAAACGCAAAGACAATATCTGCTCTCCAACTGTTTAGTGCAGAAAGGCTGGGAGGTACATTATGGCTCTCTTAAAATAATGGTAAGTCAGATGTGGAAAACATGATTTGTTTACAGTTCATGTACATACTCAGTAAGACTGATCTGCAAGTTGTTTTTAATAGACTTGCAGCAAAATGGTGCTTCTGCTGTTTTAAGGACTATCAAGGGAACATGAAGAGGTTTAGTCATAGGATTTGTTTGAGTCTTATAATGTTAGTTTCTGAGCTTCTGACCGCATCTGAAGGGGGCATACAGTCTACCTCAAGGTTAGTACTCGTGCAAGTGAAAGGAAGTAATGGTGTACATATGCAGGCATGCCATAGCAAAACAGCTGAATTGCAATCTTCAGGTATGCTGTAATGTTTTATAGGTGTCTGCACTGATAAGAAACTGCTCCCTGAAGGTTTGGACAGTAAAAGACCAAAGCCAATTAAGTTGCCAAATCAGGCCTATATTAATCTACCTCTTTGGAAAGATGATCAGGGAGAGAATACAGTAGAGCATGAGAGCTTTGAAGAAGGAACTTCTGCTAGTTCTACAAATAGTACTCCTCAAATGACACCTACAAACAGTCTGAGCAGGCCGTCGCAGAGAAAGAAGACTGATTCAGTGCTGTATGGGTGTGCTGTCCTCCTTGCATCTGTTGCCCTGGGCTTAGATATCAGAGAGCTGAACAAATCGCTGGGTCCAGATGAGCTCTTACCTAAAGATGAGAAGAAGAAGCGTGATGGAATATTTCAGCGTGCTTCAAAATTTCGCAGGAGTGCCAGCCCTACGCGACTGCAGTCCAAGAAAGAGGAAACGAGTATTCCATCCCTAAATCCAGCTGCAAATACTGTGAATCTTCTCTCTATGCCCTCCACTTCCACAAAATGCCTACTTCAGTCTGACAGTGAAGATGCGTTTGTAAGCACTGTGCTTGGTGATTGTGGTCCGTGTAGTTCCACTGATGACTTTTCATCTGAAACTTCTGAAAGTAAGAGAGAACGGAGGATACAGCTGCCTCCTAAAACAGTTTCTACACGATTGAAAAAACAGCCTTTTAATCTTTGTCTGAAACAAGAATCTCAAAATGTGCCAAATGATTCCTCGACAAAGTTAAGTGTGTTGGGTCACAGACGAACCTTATCAGATGGGAACAATTTTCAGACCACAGGTGGGTAATTAAACTTAAAATGTAGGGGATTTTTTAAGTATAGGAACAGAA
>NW_010253173.1:63087-74721 GCF_000690775.1 Eurypyga helias | reverse complement strand
AGGGAAACTAACTATTCACTAATGAGTTGCAAATATTTTTGTTAGGCTGTTACGTGTTAGCTGAGCCACGGTAACTGTATGTGAGTAAGCCCTCTGTGTCTGAACCCTGAATACGATCTGCACTTGGAATGGTGTCCTGTTAGGAGTGTGGCTATGGAGATTTAAGGGGAAGATATAGTGCATTTTAGGACGATATCTATATTCCTCATGTACTGCAAAAATGGGTTTCCCTGGTCTTTTCATGTCGGTGAGCATCTGCTTTTTGTGAAATCTACAGTATTAACATCATGGCTGAAGTAAACTGTCAGGTTGCATATGTTATGTAGCTGTAGACTTCCTGAAACTGAGAGTATACTTGTCTAATACAGTTTCATAGCCCGTGTAGGTGGGTGACTGAGCATCATTTTAGTACTGCACATTTGTTAAACCTTACCAGACTGGTTTTTCTTTGTTGATTTGCTTGCCTGACCTAGAAGTTACGTTCCACAAATCAAGTTGTTGATAAAAATTTAAGATTAAAACAAGTCTTTAAATCTGATTTCCATGTAAGTTCATGATAAATGAGTTTTTAAAAAGAAGAGGTCTACATTTTGGTACTGATGTTCTGTGATGGCTTAAACGTAATATTCTTCATGATACTCTATGCCTGTGTAATTATTACTCATAATAACTGGACAAATATGTGAGGCTTTATTCCAGTATTAATATTCATCCAGTTACTGGGTGGTTAATGCTTTCTCTATATATCTCTTTTGTAGCAATAAAAAAATTAAATTGTTATGGCCTCTAGCCATAGAGAGTATGGATGCAAGAACATTATCTGAGCGTGGCTGGTCTGCTCTCAGGAGATTCCCCACAAATGTTTGAGCCTCTTAATTTTTCTGGTAGGGGGGAAAAAGCCACTAGTGTTTATGGCAAACCAGCTTTACAAATGGCAAAAACCCCAAAAAGTCACATGGCTTAACTTGTCTTTTTTTTAATGTTTGGCCTTTCCTTTCCCCTAGCGAATGGATTTGCTTCAACCAATGATGTCTCCACATTACCAGTTCTGTCAGTTACTGGAACTCTGCACTCTCCATCTGTTCAACAGAGAAGCATTCATGGTGGTGTTTCAACCGAAAAGCAAAGTGCTGTCAATATTATGTCAAGGCCTCGACCATCTTCTCTAAGAAGTAAAATCGATGCATGGCAGATTATTCCACGTATTATTAAACCAAACTCTAAAGACTCTGAATATATAGAGGGCAATGTAGATCCAGATGTTAACTTCTTGCCAGATACTGAGGAAAGAACTAACTGCCACATGCCCTCATTACTTGATATTGATGTGGAAGGTCAAAACAGAGACTGTACTGTGCCTTTATGTAGGATGAAGAGCAAAAGTTGTCGGCCATCTATATATGAACTGGAGAGAGAGTTTCTGTCATGAGTGCCTTTCATTTTAAAAATGTTTGCTTTTTAAAGGGGAACAAATACAAAATTCTTGTCCATCTAATGCTTTGTGCTGCTGTTTTCTGATGTACTGTGACAAATAGTACCAAAATCATTAAAATGGGCAGCTAATTAAGAAAGTGTACTAGGTGCCTTTTTCAAATGCTCCTTGAAATCCCAGCTAGTAACTCTAAAAGCACAATGCTGCAAAATAGTAATCCAGGTGAACTTCATAGGTGTATTTTGAATGACTAAAATAACTTGCCCACCTCCTTCTGCAGTGTCACAGAAGTTTTCTTTAGGTTTGAGGGGTTTTCCTAGGAATTTAACTTTTGCGCGTTGAAAAAAACCAAATGATACACATTAAGATTGTGTTCCATCAAGAAGTTTCGCTTAAGAAGTGGCTGTCTGCAGCGTGCCCCTGTGGCTTGTAGAATTAGGGAGCGGGGCAGAGGATTTGAGGTGCTGATACAGGAGGCTCTCTTCACTCCTCATTAAGTAGCTGGTTACTTTTTTGGCGTTTGATACTGAAATTGGCTAAGGACCAGCAGCTAAATTTACAGCCTTTGCCCTTGGTTTTTGTGAGAACTTTCAACAGTGTGCATTAGTTTCTCCAGAAAGTTACACTGCTTATATAAACACTTAGGTTTCAGCCACTGTATCGATTTGAGAGGGTAAACTTTAGTACTGTGATTGGATTAAAGGTATTTGACATAATTTATAATGTGAAGCAACATTCCTTGTAGGTAAGGATACACTGGAACGTAAATATTTGTACTCTTAACCTTTTGAAGACTACAGTGTTTGCACTGAAAACAATATTCTTGGTTTGGGATTTTTCATTTGTGGTGAAGGGGTTTTCCCCCCTTCTTGTTTTTTTTTAAACTCTGCTGCACCTTGTATTGAGGAAAGATGGTGAGTTTCAAGGATAATTGGGTTTGGTTTTAAGTGAGCCAATGGTGCATTTCACTGCACTCAAATGTTAAAACTGCGATAAATTAATATTAAATCTTTTGGTATAGTCTCTGCAGCTTTTCTTCCTAAAGTTACTACTGAGTGCCCAGTTATTCATGTTTAGGAATTAAAGGAAAGAAACACATATGCTGGACTGGTTTGCAGTGATAGAAACATTTCTGAAAAACTCTCAAGTAGTTAATTGTGGGGGAAGGAACATTTAACCTTGATAACACATAGTTTAATTTTTTTACACTATCACTAAGTGATTAAATAAAACCAAATGTACCGTATACTTTCCCTGATAAAATAATTTCTAGAATTAAAGGAACATCCCTCATTCCAGTATTTGAAGTCTTAATTTTGCATCATTTGACATTTAAATAGTCTTCATAAATTAGACAATGTTAGATTAAAACTACTGTGTTCCCATCAGCACGCTGTTTTGTTGAGACCTTTGTTTTTAAAGTTTTCTTCTCATTTGCTCTGGGGTCTTGGACTTCCGTTGTTAAATAGAATACACAATTGCTTAAAACTTCAAAACCAAGGGATTAAAGAATTTTGTGTCCTAAGACTGGTATGCAGTAGAGTGGCTACCTTGGGGATGACAGATAATTACACACAACAAAATCATGAAGTCTTAATCACACAGAGCAGAACACGGAAAATGCAACTTCCCAGCTCTCAAAGTGGAAGTAGAAAAGGGTTTCCTTAAAGTATTAGTCTACCAAAACTAAAGACATGACCACTAGTTGTCTGTAAAACTAAATGCCTGCATAGCAGGTTGTTATTACATTTTGTTCAAACCTGTTTCTATTTCAGTATTTAGTTCTTTGTTGTTGTGATTCAAGTTGCATACTGTTCCTTGTCTTTTCTTTAAACTTCAATTTCATCAGAAAACTTTTAATAGATAAAGTCTATTCCATTTTTAATACAAAATGTTTTCATAAAGTCAATTATGTAAAGCAAATGGATCAAATTTTAATTTTAGATGGATAGATTTATCTTCAAGGCTTAATTAGAATTTTGGAGCATTATGTATATTTTAACTCTTTTGATCAATTATTCCTGTGTAATGCTGAAAGAAAAAGAGTTGATTGTATTACAAGTTGCTGAAGAAAGTATCACTGGCTTTCTACAGGAAAATCTCAGGTGCTGAACTATTTTGACTTGTAAACTGTTAAATTCTGTTCTGTACTTTTAAGGTTTATATAATTTTAAATGTAAAATTTGTACCCTATGTTTTATAATCAATAGTATCAGCATTAAACGCCCTCTGTGAACTGTATTGTTTTCACTTATCAGTGGCTTATCTCTTGTAATGAAACAAAAATTTCTGTTTGTGTTCGGTGGATAATTTCCCATAAGAGTGGGACGTGGTATGACCAGCCCAGTGCGTTGTAACTAATTTAGGAGTCTGTATTCCACCCCTTCTTCTGAGACAGTTTAGGTAAGCCATCTCAAATATTTCTCTTACATGATGCAGGTTTTTTTAAGATATAGTCTATAGTGGTTTATAATTGTTTTTATTGTTTAAAATTATAGGCCAGTCTTCACTGAAATTAAAAACAAAAACAAAAAAAAAAAATTGTTGCAGTTATGGTTTCACAGTCTGTATTTCACTTGTCACCAGAGAAACTTTGTATAAAGGTATGGTAATATGGTACGCACCGTCTTGGTTAAAAGTATATTTATTTCAACGTAGGTTAATAGCCTGACCAAACAATAAATTATGTTGATTGTTTTAGCATAAAACTGAAGGTGCTTACACTACAAAGATTAAGATAAACACTTGACGTGCTGTTTTACACAACCTGACAATTTAAATGTTTTTATTTAAAAAAATAAATGTTTTGTCGCTACTGTATTGCGAAGTGACCTGAATTTTCTTGAAAAATATATTTTAACGCTTTCTAAACATGTACAATGGAGTCCTCTGGTGAATAACCAGGAACTATAGACTATGGCCAGCCTGTTCTTGGAACATTAGAATGTAATTGTGTACTTTAAGATTAATATTCCAGTACAGTAATGTGAACGTTCCTGTAATTTCTTGCAATTGATGTGGGCAGAAACTTATGGTATAAGCTTGTTCTTTCTTTCAAGTGACCATAATACGTCTTTTGATGCTTTTGCAATGTTGGCTGGGTATATTAGAGGAGGTAGACCAGTGGATATAAATAAATTCTGCATCTGATTCAGCATCAAGACTATAGGTAAGGAATAACCTATTTCTGTTGTGGGATTTTGGGGCAGAGGGTTTGGGGTTTTTTTTTGTTGGGTAGGGGAATGGGGTGGGCGGGAGGGCGGTATTTTGGTTTTCTTGTTCGGTTGGGGTTTTTTTAAGGCAAATGAAACCAGGATTTTCCTTATAATATTTCCTTCTTTTTTGAACTTCTGTCTTAATCTTCCTCGATCATGACATGGGTGCATTGGCACGTCTTTCAGTAAGGAGAAGAGGAAGTCTCCACTTGCACAGTGTCAACAGCCAAGGTACAGCAAATTCTCCAGTAGTGCAGTGAAATTCAAAGCTGTAAGCCCAGTCTCATAAAGACATGCCTGCATAGAGCTTTCAGTAGTGAGACTGGCTAGATCACAAATATTTACATGGCCTCAGTATCAAGTCTGGATTATGAGCCAAGCTGCACAAGTAGTTTATTTTACACACAGTGTTATAATTGTAATATTAAGATCTGCATGCAAGCGTGTGGTAATGGAAAAGATTGCGTTCTCACTAGCCACCTCCCTTTTTAATATAGCGAGTCAGATCACTACAGTGCATTCATTATGAGGAGCTAATGAGACACTTATCTAGTACATTTTTTTATGCAGTTGGGGGTGCTTAAGATTTGCAGTGTTAGGGATTCTAAACTCGGACCACAGTCCTTCCAAATGTGTAATGGATCTCTCCCTTTCCATAAGTGAAAATGAGCAAACCAAATAGGAGTTAGTCAACTCAATACTGTTAGAAACGTCCAGTATCCTGGATGATCTAGTTAGTTTGGTAAAACAGCTTTTTTTAACCAAAAGAAATGCTTTTTGTCTAATAGGCTGGAGAACAGATCCACAGAGCTATGCGAGTAGGATGGATTTACTTTTCTATTTCACAGGATCACAGGGATTTTTTAGGTTAGAGATCTAAATATTAGAGACCTCTGGGGATGAAACACTCCAACCCCTATCCTAGAGCAGGCTGCCCAAGCTCGTATCCAGTAGAGTTTTGAGTATCTCTACAGATTGAGACTCCACAGCTTCCCTGGGCAATATGTTCGAGTGTTTGACCATCCACACAGTAGAAACGTTTTCTCATGTTCAGATCAAATTTCCTGGTATGTGGGTGTTTTTTTTTTCTTTGTTTGTTTGGGTTTTTTTTAGTTTGTGCCCATTGCCTCTTGTCCTCTCACCAGACACTGCTGAGAAGAGTCTGGCTCTGTCCTCATTCCCCCTTTCCAGATATTTATAAACAGTAAGAATCTCCTGGAACATTTTCTTCTCCAGGCTAAACAGTCAGAGGTCTCTGTCTTTCCACTTATGAAAGATGCTCCAGTCTTTTAATTGTCTTTGTGGCCCTGCACTGGATTTGTTCTAGCAAGTCCATATCTTTCATGTACTGGGGAACACAGGACCCAGCACTCCAGGTGTGGCCTCACCAGTGCTGAAGAGGAGCAGAGAAGAATAACCTTCCTCAACCTGCTGGCAACACGCCTAATGCAGAATGCCACTGGCCACCTTTGCTGTAAGGACAGGTTGCTGGCTTACGTTCAGCTTATTGTCCACCAGGATCCTCGGGTCTGTTTCTGCAAAACTGGTTCCCACATAGTTGGCCCCCAGTGTGTGCGTGGAGTTGTTCCTCCCTCAGGTGCATTTCCATTTCATGAGATTCCTTTAAGCACAATTTTCCAGCCTGCTTAGGTCTCTCTGAATGGCGGCACTATCTGGTACATCACCCACTCCTCATGGAGTGAGGATACACCCATGCTGAGGATACACCCTGTCTCCAATTGTTAATGGAGATATTGAACAGTATCAGCCCTACTATCAACCCCTGGGGTATTCTGCTGGTGACTTGGTGACATTTAGGCAAGTTGTAGTTAATACCATCTCACATTTTATTCATAAGGTGTAAAATATTCTTTCTAAGAGATTTAGGTAATTGCTATTCTTCAGTTACTTTCAAAGGCTTGGTTTTCCCATTTCAAAAGTAAAGGCATAATGACCATTCTCACATCTAGGCTTTAATTGAATGTCTTCCAGTACTTGAGATCTGGCATCAGGATGGCTACTTCACTGTTTCTCAATGTAACAGCTTGTATCTGTTCAAAATCTGTACAGTTTGCTTGAAGAGCAGTGTCGTCAGTCATCAGTTCAGCCTGGGTGACCCAACTAGTCAAACTTCAGTGTCAGATCTGGTGTTACTCCTTTGAGCAATCATTAATACGGAGATTTGTGCTCTGCAGCACTGCCAGATGGACTTCTTAAAAACAGGATTAGGCAATAATATTTTACAGAGCTTTTTTACGCTATCTTCCAGACTGAAAGCGATACTTGTTCCTTTTATTAGATACCACTTATTCTGCCTGATAAATGCTATCAACAGAGGGATGAAAGATTTTTTTTTTTCCCCATGCCTGATGGAGAGAGGTAGTTGTGCTAGGAAGCAGACAGATGGAATATCAGGTTTATCTGCCAGTAGAGGTAAGTCAAAGGCAATAAGCTAGACGTAGATTGTCCAGTGATTTAAGCCATTTTGTGCGTATGGTTCCTGAGCGTGTTGGATAATCTCTTACAGGCTGTTTCCAGAGGCAGGGTATTCAGCCAAAGGGAATCCTCTTCTGCTTCAGCAGTGACCTGCACGTCGTCAGATGCCACCTTGAGTCCGTTGTTCGGGAAATGAGTATGTTCAATGCACATGCCACCTGAAATGTTTAAGGAAGAAGTAGTAATGTCGATTCTATCAGCCACTGTAGTTCTCGCCAAAAAAAGTTACTTTTCTCACTGTAGAACCCCTGAAATTATTCACATTGCTGGCTCTGCTCTCGATAGTGGAAATTTTCAGCACTGAGGCCATAATTCCTTCTTGTTCGTGATGCAGCTACTTGATGGCTGGCTTTGGGTCTAGGCTAGAAACGCACAAGTTTACCCACAAGAAATACTTGTATGACAGATGTCTGTGGGCAAAGGAATAGCCTTGTCTTATTTTTTATCTGTACCTTAGCAATTTATACCTACTGAAAGCACATCTTCTAAGTGCTTTTTCGGGTGTGGTTTTTCATTTACCATGGTTGCTCTTTTCCAGTTAAGCAAATCCTGCTGGTTTATATAACAAGACCATTAAGAACTCCACCTTTACTGTCATTATAGCTAGGAGATGTAAAGAACAGATATTGTCTATGGTGACATCACATTGGGTAACTATGTAAGGCATATTTAAGGGTGTTGTAGCGTGGGGTCATCAGCTATGATCACTTTAGCAAGTTTGGGAAATGCTGCGGAATATAGTCTTCTCTCAGGCCAGCACAGCTGCCATAGGGTACTTTTTTTCCATAGCTGTACTAAGCATTGCATCACATCTTTAGACAAAAAGTGTGCCCAAGACCTTTTTATTTTGTTTTTTTGAATATGGATTCTGAATCCCTTCCAGAAGGTATGGGGCACTCTGTGTTTGCACGTTATGTGCTTGTAGATACTTAAAGGAAAGAGAGATTGTAAACACGCTCCTAGAGTATTTCCTCCCACCCCCCTCCTTTGCCTGAAAACCTGTTAACACTTTCAGGGTTTTGAAGGAAGAGGAATGGGCAGTGTTCCTCTTTTCTAGCTGTATGTGAGCCATGTAGCAGGATCTGGCTTGTATGTGCCCCAACAGATACTGCTAAAGGTAGTTCTCAGAGATAAAGTACTGTGTACATGTCTGTACTGTAGGAATATGTATAGAGTAAATATGGTTTTAAAAAAAGTAGAATTACTTTAGCTTCTGTGAGCAATAGTTGTAGTGTTTGTTTTAAAAAAAAAAAAAATATTTTTAAAACCTGATTTTTTTTCTGAATACCTGTGGAAGTCAGGCTAGGATGAGGCTGGGTTACAGCTAAAAAGAAGCCTAAGTAGGAAAGTTTTGTCTTCTCTTTTCTCCTTTTCCATATAGTCCAATTTAAGTTTATCTTGCTGCTAACAGTGAGAAAGCCAAGAGGTCCTGTAATCCACAAAAACCTTCATTATAAAATAAAGTATGCTAAAAATAGCTGTTCAGGACTGAGCATTAGAAGCCATGAGATTGAGATACACACACTGCATGTGGAAGTCTACTGAGATCTAAACCTTGCCTTGCAAGCCAATTTGCTTTTCCCTTTTGAAGAGACCTCAAAGGATAAAACTGGAACGTGTTGGTTCTCCATGGTGTAAGAGATGACAACAGGTACCCAAGAGACCAATTGCATCACAGTTTAGAGACCTGTTACTTAGCACCCTTTCCGGTTTACAGTTACAATACAGTTGAACCTTGATTTCCTATTGTGGATGATGTCAAAAGACTTCCTGCCGATTTCTTCTGACGTTGCTCAGGCTGTGTGCACTAGTGTAGCCGCTACAAAGTGCAGCAGGAAAATGAGTTTCCTCCTTGGCGTCTGCTGTAGTGGAGGTAGGCAAAGCATCACTCGACTCAGATCTGTTCTTTCTCACAAGTGTAGCTGTGCTTCCTGGGTCTTTTTCTTCATGTGTTTCTGTGAAACCTGTTTCTCTCCGTTTCTGGAACTATGTCCAAGGACGTAGTGCAGGACTTCTTAGGATGGATTGATCACATAGATCAATCAGTCGATCCACTTTCATCTAACGCCTGTTTCTGTGGTAGGAGGCACTGCCAAAATGTTTGCTCATTTTCTCCTTTTAACGGTGATCCCCTACTGCAAAAGCACCTGGGTGTGCAGCAGGTCACCCACGTTTACAGATATGTGTAAGCATCAGAAAGAAAAAAACAAAAACAAAACAAAAAAAACCCCACAAAAAACAACAAACCACACTTTTGTGGTCTACTGCTCTTCGCCAGTTCTCATAATGGCAATTCAGGGGCTGGTGCAGTGAGGTGTTGGTTTCCAATATTAGATGTGCTAGTGGACTCAGAAAGGAGGTTTAAGGTAACTGTTCTGAGGAAAGCTGGAGTATGATTTTTAACAGAAATGGCTGTGCTGTTTCCCAGAGGTCTCATTTTGTTGAACCTTGTAGAGTAACCAGTATCATTCCCTTACTCTACTCTGTGAACAGATATGTTGCCTGACTTGTTGATGCTTATCTGTTAAGGAATAAAAGGCTGATTCTGTAGAATACATAGTAGAAGAATCTTATAGTTGTCTATTGCCAAACATGGCTAAGTGGAAGTTTTTCCACTGTGTGGTAAACTGAGTGTTCACAGCACTGGCTTGGCTGATGATGCTCCAAGGGCATGGCTCATCCATGAGAAAGGTACTTCCTTGCATTGACAAGGGAACAGATTTTTTTCAGTCATTATTGCCAACAGTCTGGGTTTATCACACTTATTTTTTTTCTTTACTAGGGTAAACCATACAATTCCTCCAAGCATTTGAAGGAAAATTGAAGGTAAGCTGGATAGTTCATAGTGTACCACCTCCATACCAAAAAAAACCAACCAACCAAAAAAAAACCCAACAAAACCAAAAACCCCACACCACCATCTGTTCATTTCACAGTCTTTTGCTTTCCTGTGGTTATTAGAAATGACTGCTCTAATCAGATCGGCTTCAGAACAAAGTTCATCAAGCCCAGCCTAATCAGCAATGGGGTTTTTCCACTTTCTAAGCTTTCTCTAGACTGCTTGTTAACTACTAATGTTGAATTCTTACCTTTTCTTTTTGGTCTTAATTGTGCTAGCAACATCTGACTCTTGAAACGGATCAATGCAAATCAGATAATACAATTTCTTGCAATCAACTAATAAGTTGGTGGCTTTGGCTGCCTGCTGGGAATTTTATCCCCATTTTTCTTGTGTGTTTTTCTTTGTTTATTTGTTTTATTATTGCTGTATTTATAGTATGACTTATTTAGGAATTTTCCTTCCAATTTCAGCTCACTTTGCCTTCATGTACACTTGACATTTTTAAACTTGTTTTTCTACAAGCTTTTGCCTTGTATTTGATATCAAAAAAGAATCCACAATTTACCCAAGTCAGCGGTCTTCTATAATTTCATTTCTCTCACACTGTGGTAGTTTGAAGTCATGCCCTTGATCCAAAGTTTCTAATTTAGTTTTCCCTTATATTTTTCAGCCTATACTCAAGTCCTTCAGGACTGAAGTCTGCTTTTATCAGTTTAGGGAAGGGAGATTGAGGAGTGTCCCCTTTTGAGATAAGTTCACAGAGATTTTATTCAATGCCTGCAGTAGTTCTTGTATTTTGGACTACTAAGCAAGCATATGAATCTTTGATAAAGTAAAACAACATTTACATCTGTTTCCCATTTTTTTTTTTAATAAGCTTTGTCTCTTATGATTTGCATTCTGGTCATTATATGTCTCATAAATTATGCTAATTGAATCAATCTTGTTCATGGCATTAAGAATTTCAGCTCTTCTTCATTCTTACTGTGGTATTTTACAACTACCTAAGACTAGTTTCATTCACTCCACTCTCTCCCTGTTTTACTGTGATTATACTCATAAATAAATGCTTCTCCTCATTTTTAGATCCATGTCCAGGTTGCCTTATTATTTTCGTGTGTGCCTTTGCAACTGCCCCATTCAATCCTTATTTAAAATCTTCCTCACTAGGTTAAGCAATCAGTGTGCTAGATGGAGTCTTTGTCTAATAGCTTGTCTAGGTAGGCTTGTCCCCAGAGGTGTCCAATATCAAAGAGTTAAAACCACTGTATCTAAGTGTTATCAGTTCAGTGACCTCTCCCATGCCACTTTCAACAATAATTAACAATGCTGTTTCAAGAAAGGTTTAACAAATGTGCCTGTGTAATTGCATTGGATCGATGCAGCCAATTTAGTTCACATTTGGGGTTATAAAATTCAAGTACTGTAGGAGCCCTACAAATTTTTTAAAAGGTCAATTGGACTGCTTCTGAAAAATCCTACTTACGTTTGATTAAAATAAATGCTGTCTTTCTACATTGTGACGTGTTCAATATTTTGTCTGACAAGGTAACATTGAACAGCATCTTAGAATCATAGAATGGTTTGGGTTGGAAGGGACGGTAAAGAGCATCTAGTTCCAACCCCCCTGCCATGGGCAGGGACACCTT